>NW_026539065.1:0-102558 GCF_027791375.1 Indicator indicator | reverse complement strand
TGTTTCCTGGGAATCATTCGAGAACTGCAAAAGGTTTAAAACATACATAGCTTTGTTTAACCGGGCCTCTGGAGAATCTCCTGCCTTTCCCCCTCTTTGTTTTTGCAACATGAGTGATAGCCCACAATTGCAATAACAAATTAACTTTACCGGATAGGTAGGCTGGGCCATTTGACTGTTCCTGGGTAACCATTGTTTAACTATAACGTTTTGGTGAGCTGGCATATAAATCCACATAAACGTATTCCCTAATTACATGACATTAAGGCATTGAGACATTCAGTCCCAAACGAGAGGTTTCCTCAGGGGACACTCATGTGGTCAGCTTCAGATCGACGCTTCTGATCTCAGTTAAACAGGCACTGTGGTCAGACTCAGTGGTCAGCTGATTGTCAGCTTCACGGGCACTGCTGTTCCATCCTTTGAGTCTTGCGCTGGGCTTTGGCATGCTGGCATCAGGAAAAGCCTGTAGGTGGGCAAATAGGAATCCCTTTCCTAGCCTTGAGTTTTACCTCTGTATCAAGAAGGGGAAAACAATTTTTGTCACCTTTCATATTCTTATAATCCTTATCTGAAAACCTTTTTAAACAAAACCCTTTTAAACAAAAACCAAAACAACATTCTATAACATTCCTAAAACAAACTCCTAAGTCATACTAATACCAAAAAAAGTCCTAAAAACTTAAAAAAACCCCTACGTGAGAATGAAACCATCAATGTAATGTGTAAGAAAACAACAACAAAAAATATGGTATATTAGATAATGCGTGCTTTTCAAAATGAAAACTTATTTACCACATATATAGAGCTCTTGTTGAAATTTTCCGGCAGACTCAAAAAAAGGAAGGTTCGAACCAGAAAAAAGAAAAGAAAAACCTTAACCTATAAACTCATAAACCAAGTAGCACTTACACAGTGTTATGCTTATTGATTAGGAAAAATACTTTATCACAACCACTAAAGACTTATAAGCAAATATCATTTTCTATAACACTTAACATACCTTATTACAAGTATCACATTTGTCATATAAGTGCTCATTGTGAAAACACAACAATTACAAACATTAAAATAATAAATTTCCTAAATGCCTTACAATCAGAAATAATTATAAAAACAATACATATATATGAAGTTCGCATAAAATGGCGAGATACCTTTCTTAAGAAAACTTAACACTGTTACTTTAATATCAAAACACAGGTTTCTGCAGACCGTAAGCAGCTGCAAAACAAGGGACTGAGATAAGGAGGGAGAAGGAAGGAAAAGGGAGGAAAGGAGGGGAGAAGAGGAAGGAGGGAAGGAGGGGAGGAGGGGGGAACTGACAAACAGCAGTAGAGAAAGATTTTTTTTTTTTTTTGGTTCACTGAGCATCGGGATCTAATTGTGCATTACTGCTCATTTTTTGCATCACAGCCTTGGTCCATTGGCTAGGCACCCACAATGGACCTGTTTCGGTGGAAACACACATATATCCTCTGCCATTAAATAGTATGTTAGTCAGGCCTTCCCACACCCATGTGCATGGGTTGCAGTAATAGACCATCACTTTTTCTTTTATGGAACTTGAATTAACACATGATGTGTGAATAACCACTGAGGGCTCGTGGTTTTCTCCAAAAACACAGAGATCGTTAAGCACAAAGAGCGTCTTTTCCAATCGTTGTTTGACATCACTTATTGCCTTAAATTTTCCCAAATATTCCTTTAAAGTTCTGTGTGTTCGCTCTATTATGGCCTGACTTGTGGGAGAGTTAGGTATTCCCGTTTTATGTGTCACCCCTCACATGTTCATAAATTGTTGGAAACTCTCACTAGTATAAGCTGGTCCATTGTCGGTCTTAATTGTTTCTGATACTCCCACAATAGCAAAACAGGCTGTCAAATGCTTACAGATATGGATACTTTTTTCTCCTGCTTGGGCTGTCGCCCAGACCATTTTGGAGTACGTATCCACGGTAACATGAACATGTTTCAGCCTGCCGAATTCTGATATATGTGTAACATCCATTTGCCATAACTCAAGGGATCACAGACCCCTGGGGTTCACTCCTAGTCCCAATCCTGATCCATGGTGACTACACTGTGGGCAAGCTCTTACTATAGCCTGTGCTTCACCTAAGGACAATGTAAACTGACGGTGGAGTCCTTTAGCATTTTGATGAAAGTGACCATGTGAGATTCGAGCAGCCTCAAACCGGTTTATGGGTGCTTGCTGGCACACAAGACTAACTAACTGATTGGCTTGGTGATTCCCCTCACCAAGGCCTATTTGCCATTGATGACTACATATATGAATGATGCAGTATGGTGCTGTTCTCTGATGGATAGCACATTGAAGGCTCTGAAACAGTTCTCCCAACCGTTTATTTTTGAGGTCTCTTATAAATGCATCCTCTATCCATTGTGCCATTCTGGCAACATGTAGGGAGTCAGTTACTACATTGAGTGGTGTTGACATCCAGCTGCTCATTGCCTAACACACTGCAGCCGACTCCAATGTTTGAAGTGTACCACAGATTTCTGCAGTTAATACATGCTGTTGACAACGTTGTCCTTGTTTCCAAGTGATAGCTGCTTTTCTAGATGTTTTCCCTGCATCTGTAAACACTGTGAGACCATCTCTTACTGGAGTCAGTGAACACTTAGGAGTATTAATCCAATCCTTATTCAGTAACCATCCAGTATCTTTTTCCACCGGTACATCAGTACCTATTTGGCCAGGATAGCCTAGAAGGGCAAGTTGCAGGGATGTGGAATGTTGCAAACACCATTCTAAATCACCAGCTCTCATTGGGATGTGAATGGAATCAGGTTCTTTTCCAGAGACTGCCACCACACGGGTTCGCCCTTTTCTAATAACATCCCCTACAGCTTCCAGTCATGTCTGGATGTTCCGCTGTGGCTGTGCTGGCAAAAAGACCCATTCCAGGTTCTGTACTACTGGAGTGCTTGGCATCTGGGTGACAGTTGCATTGTTCACATTACGGCAGTCATTTGCAGTGGCAGCATCAATTCTTTGAGGAGATACTTCCCCTTTCTTTTCTTGCCACTGAGCAATGACTGCAAAGACTGTAGATGTCCGTGAGATGATAAGAAGACAAACGGTGAGGTCTAAGCTTAGTCATGCTGCCCATCGGGAGGAAATTATTTGACCCAAGTGAGTGAGACGCTTAACTTGCTCTTCATTAATAGTTATAGGAGCATCTGCATCAAAGCCTTTGAGTAGGGGTCACAGTGGCTCTAAATCTGCATTAGTGATGCCAACAGTGGTATGTATCCACTGCAAATTTCCCATAAGGGTCTGGACATCAGCAAGAGTTTTTAGCTCAGTCTTAAACGTAGTCTTCTGGTGGACAATGATGCTGTCATTAATAGATCACCCAAGATATTTCCAAGGAGCTGATCATTGCACTTTTTCTGGGGCTACTTGCAGCCTCGCACATGCTAGAACATTAGTCAACTCCTGTAAATCCTGGTCTGTGAAGGCCTTTTCTCTCGCTACAAGGATATCGTCTATGTAATGGTATATTAGAGAAGTTGTCCATGTTCTTCTAATTGGTTGTAGAGCAGCAGCTACAAAAAGTTGACACATGGTGGGACTATTCTTCATCCCTTGGGGAAGAACAACCCATTCAAATCGTTCTGCTGGCTCCATTTTATTGACTGATGGCAAAGTAAATGCAAATCTTTGTGTATCTGCTGGATGCAAGGGAATCATGAAAAAACAGTCCTTCAAATCTATGACGAGTAAATCCCAGCCTTTTGGCAACATCGCTGGTGAAGGCAAACCTGGTTGCAAAGCTCCCATAGTTTGCATTTGATCATTAACTCGCCTCAAATCATGCAATAGACGGTAATTTCCTGTTTTCTTTGGGATTACAAAAATAGGAGTATTCCATGGGCTAGTAGATGGTTTGATTTGCTCTGCTTGTAATTGTTCTTTGACTAGCTCATGAGCTTTCTGCAGCCTCTTTGCGCTTAGCAGCCACTGCTCAATCCACATTGGCTCATCTGATAGCCAGGTAAGCTTTAAAATTGGAGGCCGCTTGTGGCAGTTTAGGCTGGGTGCCCCCTGCCACTGCTGCATGAGATACACCTCTGGTGTCCCAGGTGCCCACCCAATAGGGTGGACACAGGAAATGGCGTATTTCTACCCATAAATCCTGTGCCCTATAAAGCCATCTGCAGAGTCATTCTCTTCCTCTTTCTTCCCTCTCTGCTCCCATGGGAGATGCTCTCTCTTATCGGGTAATGCCGGGGGAGTATCTCAGGCCTCTTAGGCCTGACTAGGCCTAATGCCAGGAGGAGAATGGAGGGGGGGGCAGTCTCAGACCTGGCCAGCCTGAGACTTGCCTAGCAGTGGGAGGGGGGGGGAAGAAAGAGCCCTGGGGGTTTTGGGTAGACCCTCAGGTGGGAGAAGGGAAGGATTGGGAAACCTCTGGGTACTATGTAAGGGACTGTGTATGCTTTAGGATGTTCTTTTCCACTATGCTGTGTAGTTTTTCCTGTATTTTCACCAATCGCCTTTCCATTTAAACTTTCCATCACTCTCCAATCCGTTTGTGTGTGTCATTCTTTTGTCCCTTTCGGGGCAAGAGATGTTCTGGCTGGCCTCAAACCAGCACACCGCTCTACAGAGGCTGCTGCCAAAAAATCGTGTCTGGAGTAGTTAAAACAGCCCCCCACTGGGTTAAACATTCCCTTCCTATAAGGCCGTTAATTCCAGGGGGCAAGGGCAACACATAGACATGGGTAGTAGCTACTTTGTTTTCAATGCTCACAGTCATGGGATGAACGCTTATAGCAGCAACAGCTTCACCACTCACTCCAGAAATTCCAACAGCACTCTTTACTGGCCATCGATGTGGCCAAAGGACATTGGTGATAACATCCTGATCAGCCCCGGTGTCAAGGAGTGCATCAAAACAAATGGTCTCTGTCCCATGTGTAATTATAACCGGTTGCACCAGGCAATCCTTCATGCTTAAGGTAAGACAAGCAATTCCACCAGTGGACCCAAAACCCTGGTCTTTTCTCTCCACCAACTCTGGAAACAAAGGTATGATTTTTGGTATTAGGTTCGTTAAAGGCACTAACTGTGCAATTTTGCTCCCTTAAGGTGGCTGGAGAGTATATGCTACAATTTGTATTTGACCAGTACAATCAGCATCTATAAGTCCTGGTATGGCAAAGATTCCCTTAATTCCGGCCGATGATCATCCTATCAGCAGTGCACCTATTTGGTGTTGAGATTCGTGAAGTGGACCCCAAGTAGCTGTTGGAATTTTCTTGGGGGTAGCCTCAATTAAGGTGATCTCTACAGCTGTTGCCAAGTTGATGCCAAGACTCCCCCGTGTGGCTGGTTGGTCAATTGCTCTCATGAAGCGGCTACTGTTGTCCGTGCACGGCTGCTCCCCGTGCTCACCTTCCCGTTTCCCGAGCCACGGCATGCAATGGTTGAGTGGGTGCTAGACTGACATTGTTCACACCACACCATGGCTGTGAATGCTCTCCTCATATGTCTGGTACGCCCGCAGTGATAGCAGACCTCCAGTGTTATAGTAACTTTCCTTCCCTGTCCTCTTTTAGTTAATAGCTTTAACGCAGCTGCTAAGACATGGGTCTGCTCATTTATAGTAGTTTTAACAGCCTCGGAAACAAATGCGGCTTGCTGATTAATCTCACTGCGTGCCATTTTGTGAACCATTTCTTCAATAGTACGGTTAGTGGGTAAGGTTGATAATAGCAATTTTGCCTTTGAATTAGCATTTTCATATGCTAACGTCTTTAGCATATGTGCTTTCAATTCCTCGCTTAAGTCGGCAGCATGATTTAGGGATTCAACCACACGATTAATAAAACTGCTATAGGGCTCTTGGAGTCCTTGTTTAATCGTAGTAAAAGCAGGCTCTTTTTCTCTGGTGGTATCATAAACAGAGCTTGTTTTGCTGCTTCTGCAGCTGTGTTATGCATCACAACAGGAAAAGGGAGATACGCGCTAGTCTCTTGGTATGGACCCCGGCCAAGAAGCTGCTCTGCTGTAACTGCATACAGAGGGTCCTCAACCTGCCGCAGCAAAGCTACCATGCATTGAACTTGCTTTTCCCGTTCTCGCTCCCACAACAAGTATTGTGTAGACGTTAACAGCAGCCACAACAAGGCAATACAGTCACTAGGGCATAAGACATTCTCTATATATATGTATTGGATAATATGTTTGGCAGGCTCCGAATGCAATCCGTGTTGGGATATAGTCGCCTTCACTTGTTGTAATAACTTCCAGTCAAACGGGTGCCATTCCCCTAAGCCTTGTCCATTAGCATCAGGTCAAATTTGCACAGGCATGGCTATAGCGGAGGCAGCCTGCCAATCACCTTCCAAGATAGCATCTCTAATTACCCCAGACCATCTCGTATCTGAATGGGCAGGTTTCAATATCACTCCCTGAGATGTTGCTACTTGCAGATCCCCAACAGGGGCTGTTGGGCTTGTAACAAAATCAGGATTAAAAGTGGGTGGTTGACCAGCCATATCAGCATTATCACCATGCTCTAATTTCTTTAAATGATCCATTACTTCTTGCAGTAATTGATTGGATGGCTTTGTTCGAACAGTATATTTTTTAATTCCCTCATCTGGCAGTGGCACCATCTCATCCTCAGCCTCTGATTCGGATGCTGAGGTAGATGTAGGGTTATTGTCATTTGTTTTTCTTGGTCGACACCTCCCGCCACATATTGCAACATCGCTTTTGTGTGTGGTCTGAGTTGCCGTGGTCAAAAGAGTGCTATGGCTGGCACCAGGGGTCTGACTCTCAGCCTGCACTTTGCTAGCAGAAGTTTTAATTGGGACTTGTAAACCATGGGCGGAAGTACCTAATCCACCCCCAAACAACCGAGCAGATCCCACACTGTTAGATTCTGTTACAGTCTGTTCTGAGCCCATTTCTGCTGCAGCCATAGCCCTTTTCTTTTCCACTATCATCTGTTTCAAATGGTTAATTATGTCTCTCCAGACCTGACCCAGATTTTTTGCTGTCTTGCTACCATTTAGCGTCAAGTCCCGCAAAGTATCTCCAATCTCCCGCCACTCTGTAATACTAAACATGAGTTCGGGGTCCTTTAAATGTCCTTTTTCTTTTGCCCATTGGCAAAGCTCTTTGAGCTTCTTCATACTCATGCCAGCCCCTCGCTTAGTGAGTAATTCAGATAAAAGCGTGAGCGCCTCATCCTTGTTCATACTCAGAAAAGCAGCCTTACAGTTACGGGTCCAAAAACTGGCACACTCAGTTGATTTCCAGCTCTCCCTCTAGGATGCCACCCGCTTCAGTCTCCTGTCCCCCATCTGCACCTTTTTCCTATGTGGGGTTCCACGGTCCCAATACAGGAGATGAGACACGACCTCACACCCAGCTGCTGCCACCTTTTTGCCTCACAGCACCACTCCTGTCCCAGGTCAGAAATTGTTGCATAGCAACCTGTCTCTCTGCCAGCTTCTGCCACAGCTTCTCGGCATTGCCTGTCTTCTCGCTGCAATGCAACAATATCCTTAATAGAGACGTCCTGATCATGTCCCTGTTCAGGTGCCAAATGTAGGAGATTGACCAGAGTCAAGACATGGGCTCAATATGAGTTGAAATCTTGCTCAGTCAGAGTCAAGACACAGACTCAGTATGAGTTCAGGATCTTGCTCATTTATTGCTAAAAGACACAGGCTTTTATAGTATTATGTGCTGTCCATGCGAATAACATTAACCTGCAATTGGCTAACATACATTGTTCACGCGCCCGTTACTGGACGCTGATTGGAATATGATATCGGCAATGTTTTTCTGCCTTGAAGCTTCAACACCTGGCTTCATCTCCTGTTTACAGCTTTGCCAAGCTTTCTCTTATCAGCCTCTCAAGGACATGTCACCCTGTTTATAGTTAGTTAGCTTGGATTGTGCAGCTCATGGCCTTTTATCTTCTAGCCATTTCTCTATAGTCCCTTGTCCCGTCACTACCAGCCTACTTAAAAAAGTCTCTCTCCATCTTTCTTCTCTGCCCTTTATAAGTACTTAAAGGCCCCAATAAGGTCTTCTTGCAATTTCTCTTCTTCTCCAGGCTGAACAACCTCAACTCTTTCAGCCTTTCTTAATAGAGAGGTGTTCCAGCCCTCTGATACTTTTCATGTCTTTTCTCTGAATCTGCTCCAACAGGTTGTTCTGGTTTAACCTCACATGATAACTAAACACCACATTAGCCACTCACTCACTGACCTCAAGTGGAATGGGGAATTGCAAAAAGAATCATAGAATCATAGAATCAGTCAGGGTTGGAAGGGGCCACAAGGATCATCTAGTTCCAACCCCCCTGCCACGGGCAGAGACACCTCACACTACATCAGGCTGGCCAGAGCCTCATCCAGCCTGGCCTTAAACACCTCCAGGGATGGGGCCTCAACCACCTCCCTGGACAACCCATTCCAGGGTCTCACCACTTCTCTCTCACGTCCAGTCTGAATCTACCCACCTCCAGCTTTATTCCATTCCCTCTAGTCCTGTCACTACCTGATATCCTAAAAAGTCCTTCCCAACCTTTCTTGTAGGCCCCCTTCAGATACTGAAGGCCACAATAAGGCCTCCTCAGAGCCTTCTCTGCTCCAGACTGAACAGCCCCAAGTCTTTCAGTCTGTCCTCATAGGAGAGGTGTTCCAGCCCTCTGATCATCTTTGTGGCCCTTCTCTAGACAGGTTACAGCATGTCCACATCTCTCTTGTAATAGGGGCTCCAGAACAGGACACAGTACTCCAAGTGGGGTCTCACCAGAGCAGAATAGAGGGGGAGAATCTTCTGGCTATGCTTTTCTTGATGCAGCCCAGGATGTGATTGGCTTTCTGGGCTGCAAGTGCACAACGACAGCTCATGTTGAGCTTCTCGTCCACCAGCACCCCCAAGTTCATCTCCTCAGGGCTGCTCTCAAGCCAGTCTCTGCCAAGCCTCCTTGTTGCCAGGGTGGTGTGAGAAATAGAAAATGCCTTGGCACAATGTGCAGCACTGCTGAGCAATAACAAAATCATCTCTCTCTAACCATCTCTGTCTAGCTGTTTTCAGCGCACAGGTCTGCGACTCATATTGGGAACCCCAGATCTGAATGCAGCACTCTGTGTGGGGTCTCACAACAGTAGAATAGAGAGGGAGAATTAATTCTTTGAGCTGCCAGACACAACTGTTTTTATGCAGCCCAGGACACAATTTATGGGCTGTGAGTGCATAGTCGGTTTATGTCCAGCAGTGAGGAAACCTCTCAATCCAATCATCCCCAGTCTGTACACATATTGAGGATTGCCCTAATGAGGTCCAGGATCTTGCACTTGGCCTTGATGAACTTTACATAAGCCCACTTCTTGAGCTTGTCAAAGTCCTTCTTGATGGCATCCCTTCTCCTGGTATATCAACTTCTTAGTTGATATATATCCACTCAGTGTTATCAGAAAAGTTGTTGAAGAAGTTCTTGAAGAAGAGGGTACCGTCATTCAGAAAGCACTGCCCCCGTGGACCACAACACCTGCCGGAAGACATGCTTCTGAATGGGGTCCTCTCTACAGACAGCTACTCCTGCTAGGAGCCTTGCCCAGATTGGGCTCTTCACAGGTTGCAGATTCCTTGAAGGCGCATTCAGCCTCTCTGGTGTAGAGAAGCCATAGGCTGCAGAGTGGGTATCTACTCTACCATGGTCCTCCAAGGGAATCTTCTGTGGCACATAGAGCACCTCCCCCCACCCTCTTTACTGACCTTCATGTCTGCATAGCTGTTTCTCTCACATTTTCTCATTCCTCTCTCACAGCTGCTGTTGCACAGTGGGTTTTACCTTGTGAAATATTTGTTATTACACAGATTTGTTGTTACACCATCATTTCCAGTTGTTTCAGTCTGGCCAGCAGTGGGTCCATCTTGGTGCTCTCTGACACAAGGGCAGCTCCTCATGTCTTCTCACAGGAGCCAGTCCTGCAGCCCCTCTCCCCTCCCACTACCAAAATCTTGCTATATAAACCCAACAGAGAGGGATTTCACAGGTATTCCCCTCTTTGGTGCCTAATACACCACCAACCCCCAGCTCTTCTCTATTACCCAAAATTTCATCCCGTTATCCCTTTGAGTCTAGTTCAAAGCTCTCTTTTTAGGTGCCTTTAGATACTTTTTCTTCTGCATGTGTTCAGGGTCTGTCTGCTCTCAAATCAGACTGCATTCTCAGGAACTCCTTTTGCAGTTACTATATGCATTGGAAAATTACTTCAGGAACAGAACTTCAACAAGGAATGCATGTTCTCAAAGTCTACAGGGATTATACAGTTGAGTAAGAGCTGGCTTTTGAGCTATGACAAGATCAGTGCATGTGCTAGTGCCTTGGGTGATTCTTTATGCATTGGTGAGGGATGAATGCTAGGGTAGAGGCTTGTGACCTGGCTTCCCCTTTCTCCCTTTTTTCTAGCTTTTTTTTTTTTTTTTTTTTTTAGACCACTTGTAAGCAATTATTGCTTTTTTCTCAGCTTATTTGTGTTCTTGACAGAGGTCTGAGATCATCAACTTCTGGAAAATTTTCTGTGCTTTTTATAGAGTTTTGTGATCAAAGCCTATATGGCGGACTTATTCCTGTGGTTCATCTGCTTTGTGTCAGCAGCCTTATGTTGATCTCCTCCTTCTAATTGTGGCTAAATTTTAAAATGAAGTTTCAGACCTTTATGGAAGTGATTCAAAGTCATTCATTGGTTGCTGATTTAACTACAACTTGATTGGCTTTTTGAACTGCTTTAGCAACTGAGTGATAATCTTTTTGAATGAACTAGAAAAGTGTAAGCAGCAGGTAAAATATATAAAAAGCTGCATTCACATGGATCTCATCACTGTTAAAATGAATATAATTTTCCAAACTCACTTTAAATGTACACAGTATGCATACTTCCTACTATCTCTTTGATAGCTTTTATAAACTGCACTTAGTTTTCTTCAAAACAATCATTTTGCTATTATGTAGATAAAATACATGCTCCAAATGCTGTTTCCTTTACAGTGTGTGATATTCTTGTAGCAGTAGAATGGAATGACCTAAAACAGAGTCTGAATGACACTGAGCTTCTTCGCCTGGCCTGATGTTCTGTATCAATCCTGAGTAGACTCACAACTTGGTGAGTTACTCTGCCCCTCTCATATTAGTAGTCACCCCTATTTTGCAGTTTCAGAAGACACATTTTACCTGTAAATCTATTTTTAAAAAAATGCAAAATTAGTAAAGCAACTTTTCAGTATTTATTCATATATTCAGTATATGTGTGTGTGTCGGTGTGAGCTGAAATTCCCCCCCCACCAACAATAACCAGGCTAGCTCAGTCTGGAAGCAAATGAAAAGCTGTATTTACAAGCAGAGTCTAAAATCTACAATGAAATGCAATGAATATGTACAAATATACAAAATTCACAACATTCACAAATATATACAATCAACAGAAAAACCACAATCGATCTCCCTTTGCTTCCCCCCAAGGGGACCCTCCCAAAGGGGCCTCCCTCTCCCAGGAGCTTCCCCCCCCAGGCCCCCCTGGACAGAGAAGCAGAGTTAGTTAAGCAGAAAGTTGTTAACTTAGCTGCCAAGGTCAGTGTGTTATCTTCAGCCAGAAGAGAAGAAGAAACAGCAGCCAGACAGCCCAGCAACTGCCCCCACTGCCGAACGCAGAATGTGCAGAATGCCTACTTTGTTTTGGGTAATAGTTCTTAAACATTTCTATCTATCCAATGGAAGTGTTTAGAACAATCGTTATTTTGCTTTCTTACATCCAATAGTGACTTATTTACATTCTTTCACTTTCTCTGTTCTGAACTTTGCAAGGAAAAATTAAAAAGACAGTTTCAAACCATCACAGTCCACCCCTTCTAAACAATTCCATTGGCTGCTACTATCATTTATCTAACCTAAAATAATATCTACAACAATAGGTGAATAAAGACCATAGTCCATTCCGGCTATTTCAGATGTAGATGATTCAAAAGAGTCAAATCACAGGAAAAACAGCAAACAGCTTGTTTCCTCGCAGATGGAGCGAAGGAAGGAACAGGGACTCTCAGGTGACTCAGGGCTCTCAGGGTTCGTGCACCGTAGATCTCATGAACTCTCCTCTTGGGCGCGATGCTGTATCTGCGCAACACTCTGAATTTAACCTCTCTCAGCCAAAGTTAGATTTCTTTGTGGAATGCACTGAATTTCACCATTTTCTTGCATCACCCAATAGGTGTGACCAGGACCTTCAGCAGAAACCACCCCTCGGACAGGTTTGGCCTCTCCTGAAGGAGAAAATACCCAAACAGTTTTGCCTAACAGATTCTTTTCTCTGATAACAGGAACTCTATCACCTTCCTCCTTTCGCAACAAATCTGATTGGGCAGGTCCAGCTCGATTCACTGAACCTCTACTATTCACCAACCAGGTTGCTTGTGCTAAATGTTTCTCCCAGTTTTTCAAAGATCCACCCCCCATGGCTTTGAGAGTGGTTTTCAGCAAACCGTTGTAGCGTTCGATCTTCCCTGCAGCTGGTGCATAGTAGGGAATGTGGAATATCCACTCGATGCCATGCTCTTTGGCCCAGTTTTTTACAAGATTGTTCTGTGAAATGAGTTCCATTGTCTGACTCAATCCTCTCTGGAGTTCCTGTCTCCCAGATTTGTCTCCAGCCAAGAATGGTGTTATGTGCAGTTGCATGAGGAACTGGATAAGTTTCCAGCCATCCAGTGCTCGCCTCTACCATAGTCAGCACATACTGCTTACCAGATCGAGAACGAGGTAGAGTGATGTAGTCAATCTGCCAGGCTTCACCATACTTGTACTTGGACCATCGGTCACCGTACCACAAGGGCTTGATCCGCTTTGCCTGCTTAATAGCAGCACAAATGTCACAGTCATGGATGACTTGTGTGATAGCATCCATGGAAATGTCAATGGATCTGTCACGAGCCCATCGGTAGGTTGCATCTCTGCCTTGATGTCCTGACGAGTCATGGGCCCACCGAGCTAAGAACAGCTCACCTCGGTGTTTCCAGTCAAGATCAGGATCAGGATCAGAGTTTGTGTCCACCTGGGAAACTCTTGCAGCTAGATCTGCCTGATGGTTGTGTTGTTGTTCCTCAGTAGCTTTGCTCTTAGGAATGTGAGCATCGATGTGTCTCACTTTCACTGGGATTCTCTCAATGCGAGCAGCAATGTCTTGCCACAGATCTGCAGCCCAGATTGGCTTTCCTTTCCTCTGCCAGCCATTCTTCTTCCAGTCTTTCAGCCAACCCCACAAGGCATTGGCTACCATCCACGAGTCGGTGTAGAGATAAAGCTTTGGCCATCTCTCACGTTCAGCTATGTTAAGAGCTAGCTGGACAGCTTTTACCTCTGCAAATTGACTGGATTCTCCTTCTCCATCTCTCGCTTCTGCAACTCTGCGCGTTGGGCTCCACACTGCAGATTTCCATCTCCGCTTGTTTCCAACCAGACGACAGGAACCGTCTGTGAACAAAGCATATCTCTTTTCATCATCAGACAGATCACTGTAAGGAGGAGCTTCCTCTGCACGAGTTACTCTCTCCTCTGGAGGTTTAGCACAGCTTGTGCCTTCTGGCCAGTTTGTGATCACCTCCACCAAACCAGGCCTTTCGAGATTTCCCATTCGAGCTCTCTGTGTTATCAGAGCCATCCACTTAGACCAGGTAGCATCTGTTGCATGATGTGGTGAAGAACCTTTGCCTTTGAACATCCAATTCAGAACTGGCAATCTAGGAGCTAGAAGAAGTTGTGACTCAGTTCCGATCACTTCAGAAGCAGCTTTCACTCCTTCATAAGCAGCTAAAATCTCTTTCTCTGTTGGAGTGTAGTTTGCCTCTGAGCCTCTGTAGCCACGACCCCAGAAACCAAGAGGACGTCCTCGTGTCTCCCCTGGAGCTCTTTGCCATAAGCACCAGGTTGGACCATTGTCACTCGCGGCCGTGTACAGAATGTTCTTAATGTCTGGACCAGTTCGGACAGGTCCCAGACCCATCGCTTGGACTACCTCTCGCTTGATCTGGTCAAAGGCTGCTTGTTGCTCAGGACCCCATTGGAAACTGTTTCTCTTTCGAGTCACATCATAGAGAGGTTTCACAATCTGACTGTATCCAGGAATGTGCAGTCTCCAAAATCCCACTATGCCTAAGAAACGCAGAGTTTCTTTCTTGTTGATGGGATTTGCCATGGTGGAGACTCTGTTTATCACATCCATTGGGATGTGACGGCGACCATCTTGCCACCGCACTCCCAGAAACTGGATTTCCCTGGCAGGTCCTTTCACCTTGTCTCGCTTGATAGCGAAACCAGCTTGCAAGAGAATGTCAAGGATTTTGTTACCTTTCTCGAAGACTTCTTCAGCAGTCTCACCCCAGACGATGATGTCATCGATGAACTGAATGTGTTCTGGAGCTCCACCTTTCTCCAAAGCATCATGGATCACTGCATGGCAGATGGTTGAACTGTGAATCCACCCCTGGGGCAAACGATTGAATGTGTACTGAATGCCTCTCCAGGTGAAAGCAAACTGAGGCCTGCATTCCTCTGCTATGGGAATAGAGAAGAAAGCATTAGCAATGTCTATGGTAGCATACCATTTGGCCTGCTTGGATTCCAGCTCATATTGGAGTTCCATCATGTCTGGTACAGCTGCACTCATGGGTGGAGTTACTTCATTCAAGGCACGGAAATCAACTGTCAGACGCCACTCTCCATTCTGCTTTCTCACAGGCCAGATTGGACTGTTGAAAGGTGAATGAGTTTTGCTGATGACCTTCTGACTCTCCAACTGACGAATCAAGTTTTGAATGGGCACCAAAGAGTCACGGTTGGTTCTGTATTGTCTGTGATGCACAGTTTGAGAAGCAACCGGCAGCTTTACATCCTCTATCTCATGTTGTCCCACAACTGCAGATTCATCTGAAAGCTCAGGTCTAATGGACAACTTCAATTTTCCTCCATCAATTTCTACAGTTGCTATTCCAAAAGCCCATTTGTAACCCTTAGGGTCTTTAAAACGCCCTTCTCTCAGAAAGTCAATTCCCAAAATACAAGGTGCATTAGGACCTGTTACAATAGTATGTTTCTTCCACTGCTTCCCAGTTAAACTTATATCAACCTCTATCTTAAACAACTCTTGAGATCCACCAGTGACTCCCTGAATAGTTATAGATTCTCCCCCTTGATAATTTGATGGTATTATGGTGCACTGAGCTCCTGTGTCAACCAAGGCCCTGTACTTCTGAAATTTTGAAGTGCCAGGCCACTGGATGTACACATCCCAATAGATTCTGTTATCTCCATTATCCCTTACCTCCCCCTGGCGGAAGGCAGGGCACCCCTAATGGTGGGGATTACCTCCACATGTACAGCTGGCACAACGTCCAGCATCAGAATTAGGATCACTGTTGGAGCTATCAGAGTTTTTCTGGGAAACTGAGGAAGCGACAGCTACCCTCCTGGTATTGCTACCTCGGGATCTGCCCCTCTGCAGCTCCCGTAACCTCTTGAAAAGATCAGAAGTTGTTTGACCATCCCATCTGTTCATGTTCTCACCAAACTGATCATGCAGAGTTATCCAGATACTGCCACGTGATTGCCTCTGCTGTCTGTTTTGGTTTGACCTATTCTGGAACGGCCTTCTTGGAGCACGTCTGTTTCTGGCAGCTGAAACTTGTATCCATCTGGAGGAAGAGGAATTAGAATCATCCCCCTTCATCAAGTTGGATATGGAGGTTTTAAGTTCCTCCTTCAGCTCTTCCATGCAATTCTTCATTTCTCCAGACAAAGTTTCAATGGCTGAAACCAAAGAAGTATGTGCAAGACTCTCCTCCAACTGCCTCATTTGGTCAGTGAAATGGCCAACAGTAGGAGGCACTCCACCATAATTTCTTGCCACAATCCTGCTTGCCAGAATAGTAGCATAATTAGGAGGAGCAAGCTTAATGAGCTTTTTGGCAAGGCCTGTTCCAACAGGAATTTCATCAGGATTCAGAGTCTTATGATCTCCATACATTACTTCTCTCACAGCAAACTCTCTCAGACGCTTGATTCCCTCAGCTATTGTGGTCCAAGGCTTAGGGTTCCATGGTAAATCATCTCTGCTGGGGTACCTCAGCGAGACTGCCAGTAGGAGGCGTGCCCACAGAGAAACTTTACCAATGCACTTGCCTAGATGCCTGTTCTGCCAGTATCCTTTGAGAGCATCCCCAACTGAGAGGCTGACTTGTCACCTACCACCAATGCTGGGGCTCCCATATCAAAACACCTGGCTAGCCAAGACAGGACTGGCTCATTATCTCCTCTGATGTAATCCTTCCTCACATGTCTAATTTCCTGTCTGGGTGCATTAGCTGACTGTATGTCATCCTCATCCTCATCATCATCGTCATCCTGAGGTCGCTGTCCCCATAATCCTGTTGTAATCCTCCGTTGAATTTCCTTGAGTTCAGAGGCACTACCAGCAGTTGCTAATCTACCAGGGTCTACATCCTGACCTACATCTCCATCATCCATGTGGGGTCTCAAGAGGTCTACCAGAGTTTTAAGGCTAACCCTCTCTTCCTCATCAGAAGGCTCTTTCTTGAGAGAGGGACCCTGAGTAGAAGGACCCTCATCTCCATCTGCACCATCTCCTGCAGCATCTGCATCTCCTTTACGCTTTCTGGTTACAGTGGCCACCAAATTTACTGGCTTGGTTTTCACATTCACAGCAGAGTTGGAAGAGCAAGTAGCCTTATGTCTTTCTTGACACAGTGCTATCAGTAGCCATATGATTATTCCAAGAAGCAACAAAATTAAGGCAAGCACAAGATATCTAGGGTACCACTGGTTCCAAAGACCCTCTGTAGTTGTAAGAGGAGTAACAAACTCATATGTGTCTGCTAGCAGATCCATAGTTGAGTTACCATAGCTTCTTAGCCCAATAAGACCACAACAGAATTCACCAACATTCAGTAGCTTATTCTTAACCCAAAGAAACGACTTATATGCCACATATCTCACAATCTTGTCTATCATGCAGGTAACGGCCCATCTGTAGACAATTGCACCGATAATAGATGAAATAAAATTACTCAAAATCCAAAACAGCTTCATTTTGCTTCCTAATCTGAGCAGAAATAAATCAAACAAGCAATCAAGCCCCGAATTGGAGCGCCAAAAATAAAAAGTGTGTCGGTGTGAGCTGAAATTCCCCCCCCACCAACAATAACCAGGCTAGCTCAGTCTGGAAGCAAATGAAAAGCTGTATTTACAAGCAGAGTCTAAAATCTACAATGAAATGCAATGAATATATACAAATATACAAAATTCACGACATTCACAAATATATACAATCAACAGAAAAACCACAATCGATCTCCCTTTGCTTCCCCCCAAGGGGACCCTCCCAAAGGGGCCTCTCTCTCCCAGGAGCTTCCCCCCCCAGGCTCCCCTGGACAGAGAAGCAGAGTTAGTTAAGCAGAAAGTTGTTAACTTAGCTGCCA
Organism: Indicator indicator; assembly: GCF_027791375.1. Classification (NCBI taxonomy): domain Eukaryota; kingdom Metazoa; phylum Chordata; class Aves; order Piciformes; family Indicatoridae; genus Indicator; species Indicator indicator. The sequence goes on along the minus strand of NW_026539065.1, from coordinate 85,013 downwards.
AGGTCAGTGTGTTATCTTCAGCCAGAAGAGAAGAAGAAACAGCAGCCAGACAGCCCAGCAACTGCCCCCACTGCCGAACGCAGAATGTGCAGAGTGCCTACTTTGTTTTGGGTAATAGTTCTTAAACATTTCTATCTATCCAATGGGAGTGTTTAGAACAATCGTTATTTTGCTTTCTTACACCCAATAGTGACTTATTTACATTCTTTCACTTTCTCTGTTCTGAACTTTGCAAGGAAAAATTAAAAAGACAGTTTCAAACCATCACAGTGTGTTCATGGCAATACAATATCTGTGTATATATGCATATGCATGTAAATGTGTTTATACGTTATGTATGTACATACATATGTATGAGATATGGAAATTCATATGTTTACTTATAAATGCATGTGTTATACCTCTATTCATAAAATTTATGTCTCTGTTCTGTTTATGGATTTTTTTAAAAAAAGCATTAAATATAGAATATATAGATATATCAAGAGACATGGAGCTCTTTAGCCTGAAAAAAGACTGAGAGGGGCATCTTACCAATACATACAAATATCTAAAGGGTGGACATCATGAGGACGAGCTGAGTGATTTTCAGTGGTGCCCAATGATATGACAAAGACAAACCAGAACACATGAGGTTCCACTTGAACTACAAAGGGTGACAGAATACTGGAACAGGGTGCACAAAGAGGCTGTGGAGTCTCTGTCTCTGGATGCTTTCAAAACCTACCTGGATGTGTTCCTCTGTGGCCTGCCCTAGGTGAATCTGCTTTAGCAGGGGATTTGGACTAGATCACCTCCAGAGGTCCCTTACAACTCCTACCATCTGTGAATCTCTGACTCTGAATCTGTATCAAATTTTAAATGGCAGCTGAAAAATAGTTTCTTTTGTCATATCTGGATAAAAATTTGGAATGAATAATGAAACTACCATAAAGTAGAAGAAAGCTTACTTTAGTGGGATCTACCAAGAATTTGATCAAACAGCTGAGTATGATCAGAGTGTATGTAGATTTGGGCCAAATGCCAGTTGCTTTTGAAAATTATTTTCTATATCATAAGTCTGGTAGCCAGCTACTAAATGATAACAGGACTAAGTGATAACAGTATCACAACTCAGTGCAATTAGCTGTTCTGGGGGATTTAAAAATTCACTTAAGACCATGTGTCATGTATTGAGTTGAATCTGCTGCTGTTATTCATACCATGCTGTAGTCATACCACCTTCAAAAATTAAAGTACTGGCTTGAGCAAAGTGCTATGGTGTTTGAAGTTCAGATTACAACATGGGAGGCTTCCTGTTCCAGTTGCTACTTCTGGGTTCTTGGGTGCTGGCTCTTTTCTGCAGGTATGGCAGCAGAACAAGTGGGAATCAGGTAGCTGCTGGTTTGGTTTTTCTGTTTTTTTTTTTCTGGTTTTTTTGTTTGTGTATTTGTTTGTTTGTGGGGTTTTTTTCTGTATTTCACTGTGCTTCTGCAAATAGGCTAAGATAAGGTCATCCTGCATTGTATTATTAGATGAATTAGGTTATTAGCCAAGGTAATTATGCATTGTGATTATGCTACCTCATGTATCTCTTATTATGCTACCTCATGATTATGCTACCTCGTATCTCTTTATCTCAGCCCTGAGTTTTGTGTGTTACTTTTCCCCTCATTTTTATATTGCTGGAACAGGGAGTTTAGCCCATGCGCTAAAACATTACCTCGTAGAATTGTCTTAAGGCTAATACTTCTTCCAGTCTCCATAGATTTGTATATTTTTATTGCCATCAAGTCTGAAGAAGGTATGATTTCATTCAGTCCTTGTCTGTCTTTCTCAACTGGGTCACCTTAAAAGAAAGGTGACTCAGTTTCAAAGTTGTTTCAATTGTTCAGTATCAGCATCCTGGAAGGGCAGGCAGAAAAAATTCTATACTGGAAAGCAGTAATAACATAATTATTTTAAGAGATGATAGCTATGGAAACTGCCCCTATATTGTATTTTTATTTTCTCTATAACTAGTTGCTATGACAAGAAAGTATTTTTTTTTTGTAACCTTCCAGCAAAATATCTAGTCAATACATTAATATCTTACCATGAATATCTTATTCTATGTATTACTGTTAATTTTGCTAATTCTTTGACATTTTCAGACTCTGTGAGTCCATCCAGCTCTTGTAGAAAATCTTACCATAAAATGCTTACCTTTTTCATCGCTATAATGTATTTAAAATACATTTTTTCTAGTGAAAATAGCTTACATAAGACGGGATATGTTTAAAAAAAAAACATTTCAGACTATCAATAAATTTAGAGGGGTAGAATAACCTCCCTTGCCATGCTGGCCACACTTCTGATGCAGCCCAGTATCTGGTTGGCTTTCTGGGATGCAAGTGCACATTGACAGACCAGAAAGCCAACCAGATCCTGGGCTGCATCAGGAGAATTGTGGCCAGCAGGTCAAGGGAGGTGATTCTCCCCCTCTACTCCACTCTGGTGAGACCCCACTTGGAGTACTGCATCCAGTTCTGGAGCCCCTATTACAAGAGAGATATGGATGTGCTGGAATGTGTCTAGAGAAGGGCCACCAGGATGATCAGAGAGCTGGAGCACCTCTCCTGTGAGGACAGACTGAAAGAGTTGGGGCTGTTCAGTCTGGAGAAAAGAAGGCTCTGATGTGACCTATTGTGGCTTTCCAGTATCTGAAGGGGGCCTACAAGAAAGCTGGGGAGGGACTTTTTAGGATATCAGGTAGTGATAGGACTGTGGGGAATGGAATAAAGCTGGAAGTGGGGAGATTCAGGCTGGACATGAGGAAGAAGTTCTTCCCCATGAGAGTGCTGAGACCCTGGAACGGGTTCCAGGGCAACTAGGAGGACATATCCGAAGCTCACAAACCTGGACTTTAGGCATGCAGACTTTGATCATTTCAGGGATCTGCTGGCCAAAGTATTGTGGGACAAATTCTTAGAGGGAAGAAGGGCCCAGGACAGCTGGTCAGTGTTTAAGGATCACCTTTTCTGTGTCCAGGAGCAAAGTATCCCCACAAAGAGGAAAGCAGGAAGGAATGCTAGGAGACCTGCCTGGATGAGCAAGGACCTCCAGCACACGCTGTCACACACACACAAAAAAAAACTCTAAGAGGAGTGGAAGAAAGGAAAGATAGAATGGGGGCATATAAGGAAGCTTCCCGAGCAGCAAGAGACCTGGTTAGAGAAGATAAACCTCAGTTAGAATTAAATCTAGCCAGGGAGATCAAGGGGAACAGTAAAAATTTCCATAGGTATATTAATGGTAAAAAGAAGACTAGGGAAGGAGTGGCCCCCCTCAGAAAGGAAACAGGGGAGCTGGTGACAAGTGACATGGAGAAGGCTGAGGTTCTCAATGACTTCTTTACCTCAGTCTTTGCTGGCAAAGGCTCCAGCCACACTCCCAGGATCATGGAAGATAATGGCAGGGACTAGAAGAAGGAACTGCCCATTGTGAGGGAAGATCAGATTTGTGACCATCTGAAGGACCTGAAAGTGTTCAAGTCCATGGGATCCAATGAGATACACCCACAGGTGCTAAGGGAACTGGCAGAGGAGGTTGCTAAACCACTCCCTATTATAGGCCAAAAGTCATGGCAGGCCAGGGAAGTCCTCACTGATTGGAAAAGAGGAAACATAACTCCCATTTTAAAAAAGGCAAAGAAGGATGGCCCAGGGAATTATAGGGCAGTCAGTCACACCTAGTAGAATCATGGAACAGATCCTCCTGGAGGCATTGCTGAGGCAGAAGAATAATGAAGAAGTGATTGGGTAAAATCAACACAGCTTCACCAAGGGCAAATCCTGACTGACAACTCTGGTGGCCCTCTATGACAAGGTCACAACCATAACAGATGAAGGCCAAGCAACTGAAGTCATTTGCCTGGACCTGAGCAAAGCCTTTGACACTGTCCCACACCACATCCTGGTCTCCAAGCTGGTAAAGTCTGGGTTTGAGGGATGGACCATTCAGTGGATAAAGAACTGGCTTGATGACTGCACCCAAAGAGTGGCTGTCAATGGCTCCACGTCCAAGTGGAGGCCATTGACAAGAGGAGTCCCTCAGGGATCAGTCCTGGGACCAGTGTTCAACTTCTTTGTTGGTGACATGGACAGTGGCATTGAGTGCACCCTCAGCAAGTTTGCTGATGACACCAAGCTGTGTGGTGCAACAGACACGCTGGAGGGAAGAGATGGCATCCAGAGGGACCTTGACAGGCTGGAGAGGTGGGCCCAGGACAATCTCAAGAGGTTCAAAAATACCAAGTGCAAGGTCCTGCATGTGGGTCAAGGCAATCCCAAGCACTAATACAGGCTGGGCAGAGACTGGCTTGAGAGCAGCCCTTAAGAAAGAGCCTTGGGTGTGCTGGTGGACGAGAAGCTCAACATGAGCCAGCAGTGTGCACTTGCAGCCCAGAATGCCAATCACATCCTGGGCTGCATCAAGAAAAGCATAGCCAGCAGGTTGAAGGGGTGATTCTCCCCCTCTACTCTGCTCTGGTGAGACCCCACCCGCATTACTGCATCCAGTTGTGGAGTCCCTATTACAAGAGGATCTGGATGTGCTGGAAAGTGTCTGGATGTCGGAGAAGGGAGATGCGGACACCAGATGGTTCATCAGCAAGTCTCATTTATTGGCACTTAGTGTTGAGGTTAAATACAATAGTTAATTAGCTCATACATATTGCAGAATTTAAAGCTCATTATTGGTTACTGACTATCTGCGTCACTCTGGCATACTTCTGCATTCCTGGCATACTTCTGCATTCCTGGCATACTTCTGCATTCCTGTGGCTAAAAGCTAACTTCCTGTTCCGTTTCGACATCCTGTTTATCTCCATTCTTCTTAGCTTCTGTCTTTTCAAGGACAGTCTGTCCTTGGCGTTACCCTTGCCTTATTTCTCTCTCATCAGTAAGTTAATCTGACTATGGCCTTTTTCTGTAAGCCAATCCTGTATGACATCCTCCACATCTGGAGAAGGGCCGTGAGGATGATCAGAGGGCTGTAGAACCTCCCCTATGAGGACAGACTGAAAGAGTTGGGGCTGTTCAGTCTGGAGAAGAGAAGGCTCCAATGAGACCTTATTGTGGTCTCCCGGTATCTGACAGGGGCCTACAAGAAAGCTGGGGAGGGACTTTTTGGGATATCAGGCAGTGATAGGACTGTGGGGAATGGACTAAATCTGGAAGTGGGGAGATTCAGGCTGGACATGAGGAAGAAGTTCTTCACCATGAGAGTGGTAAGACCCTGGAATGGGTTGTCCAGGGAGGTAGTTGAGGCCCCATCCCTGGAGGTGTTTAAGGCCAGGCTGGATGAGACTCTGGCCAGCCTGATCTAGTGTGAGGTGTCCCTGCCTATGGCAGGGGGATTGGAACTAGATGATCCTTGTGGTCCCTTCCAACCCTGACTGATTCTATGAAGATTCTATGGTGGAAGTCTCATCCGTGGAGCTTTTTAAGGCCAGGCTGGATGTGGCTCTGGGCAACCTGATCTAGTGTGAGGTGTCCCTGCCCATGGCAGGGGTGTTGGAACTATATCATCCTTGAGGTCCCTTCCAACCCTAACAATTCTATGATTCTATGATTTTCATTCAGGTGCTTTGCTTTCGACTTGGGTACCTCACAGGAAAAGAGCTAAAGACCTTTACCAAGTCCACATTTAGATATTGAGGTAGTATAGGTAAGATCACCGGAGGTGGGAGAAGGCATCAATCCAAGCAGCAGGTCCCAGAGCAGACATATCCATTCTCTAACCATACTCAGGTATACAGCTGGTCGATTTCAAATATAGCAAAGCCACTCTAAACTACTGAGTCTAGTTGTGTCTGTTTCTGTCAGGGTTTTGATAGCAGAGGAGGAGGGTACTGGCATGACTTCCTCCAAAACCAGTCATTTCCATTCAGCCTGTGTTGAGACTGCAGGCAGGGTCCTTGCAGCCCTTAGAGATTAACAGCAGACAACAATCCTACCTACAGCCTGTGGAGGACCCCACACTGGAGCAGAAGACTGATCCCAAAGAAGTCCATGACTTTGAGAGAAGCCCCCACTGGAGCAATCCATCACTGGGTGAATTACATCCCACAGAAAGGACCCATGCTTGTAAGACAAGCTCATGGAGAATTGCCTCCAGTGGTAGTTAATCCCTGACAGAGGGGTGTCACAGTATTACAGGAAACGACTGTGCGAATCTTTCCCTCCCAAGAGGAAGCAGCAGCAGAAATAGTATTCCTTGCCCTCCTGTACCACTATTGTGTAGAAAGTAGCAGAGCTGGGACATGGAAGAGGGGAATGTGGAAGGAATGTATATTTAAGATCTGGTTATATTTATCACTATCCTACTCTGATTTCAGTTAATGAGTTGGTTGTGGGTTTTCTGTTTAAATTGATTTTGTTTTCCCAAAGTTGAGTCTATCTTTCGCCTGTGGCTATAACTGGTGCATGAGTCCTCACTGTCCTTTGTGTCTTGACTGTCAAGCCTTTTTTGGTATTTTCTCTTTCCTGTCCCACTGGAGGAGGGTAGGAGTGAGCAAGTAGCTCTGTGGTACTTTGTTGCCAGCTAGGTGGGTTCAAACCATGACACCCACTCCAGACTACTGTCTGCTCTCAGTGTGGTGGAGAAAACCAAGGATTGCTTAGAGGTACTTTCTATGCAAACCCTTTCAGCTGTGCTAACATGCTAACATATATCCCATGGATCTTGTGATCCAGCATGTGACTTCTATGGCAGCACCAATAGCAATAATAGTAATAGATTTTTCTTTTCATGCAGAACTTCAACTTAAGAAGACTAATAGATGCAATATGAAATCTTGGGCTTTAAACTGAGCAGCTGTTACTGGAGAATATATAGAATTGTAACATTTTATTATATAATATTTATAATGTCATAGCTAAAAAAATAATGGTATAGTACTGTGTGTAAATTTTGGATCGGGGAAGGGAGATTGCACAGCATTTTGAAGCATCAATCATGGAAGCCTGATGGTTTTGATAAAGTCATGGACTTGAGTGCTAAGTAAAATTTGTCCATTTTAACTTCCTTAGTTCAAGGGAATGTACTTAAAATACTTCTCCTGCAGAGCAATATTCCTGGAATCAGTTGATTAACAAAACTGACAGATGTGATATTTTCTGTTCTTTGCCTCTAAGTATGCAATATCTTATGCAGGAATATAAGTTTATGCTATTTTAATTTTAATGACATTTTTGTGCTATGGAGAAAATAATAATAAAAAAGGCTATGTCTTTATCACACATAAAAGTGTATTTTGTTCTTATTTCCAATTTGTCACGAATTTTCTTGAGTACACAGAAGTTCTGGCTGAACTGCTACCGATAAGAAACTGCTACTTTGTAAGATAATCACATAATTGCAACTCTCAATATTTTCTCTTGAAATGTCTTTTTTTTTCTGAAATGTAGATCACAATTAAATCTAATGAAGTAAAACCATTTTTAAACTTAATCATGTGCTTTCTGTTTTATATGACAGGCTACTAAGCTGCTTCCAAAGAAATAAAGAGGAAAAATCAATGTTTTCACCATTATTCAGTGTTTAACGTGTATTATAATTGTAAAAGATTGTAGATTGTATCATGGTATCACAGTATCACGGTATATCAGAGATTGGAAGGGACTGCAAGAGATCATCAGGTCCAACCCCCCTGCCAGAGCAGGATCACTTACAGTAGTCTGCACATGAACTCATCCAGGTGGGTTTTGAAAGTCTCCAGTACAGTTTCTCTTGTGGACATATAGATTGTATGCTTGCAAAATAATTTTTTTTTTCTGTCATAAATTCTCATGGAACGATGAAGGTGCTTTCTTTCATTTATTCTCAGATTAACAGGGAAGAATACATTTTACTGTTTGTTCTGGTAATTATTTCACTTGTGTGTATGAGTGTGAGGCAGTGCACACATGAAAAATGTATTTTTTCAGAATCATATTTTCTTGGTTGAAAACCCTTTGTTTACAGACTTCCTGGAAAGTATTTATCAAATATATACTGTGAAAAAATGCACACCTTAAAAGTCTTTAAACTTCTTGATTTGCTTTCTGTAACTTCAACTGGATAACCTGTTCGTAATATTCTATTTGTTCAGTATAGATGGAGGTTGCCTCAGACTTGCTTTTATCTTCCTGCTGTCTGGCCATTTAACAGCTGTTTGAATTTTAATAAGAAAGAAAGTATTTGGAAGGATTTAGTGAAAAAGGAAAAAATAAAGTGACATTTAGACATTTCAAAATAATTTAATTCTTGCCAGCAACAGAATGAAGATGATATTTTTGTTTCAAGTAGTATATTCTGGTACTGAATGCTACAGACAAAATTAATAGATGTGAAATCATGGTAATTAGAGCCATAGTAAGCAAATTTACTTGTGCATTAGAAAGTAAAGGCCTGTGACAAAATACTACAGGTCAGGTATGATATCATTGAATAACAGCATATCAGCTCACAAACCTCTTTTATGGAGAGTGTTTAAGTGATCTATTAAAACAGAAAAAAACATGTTTTAGAATTAGAAACAACACCTGAAAAATGAGATAAAGTAAAAATTATTAGGGCTGCAGAAGTGCTATAAGCACTCATCAAAATGTATGTAGACTCTCACCTACATTGCGTAGTTACTGACTTGAAACCTGCAGTCCTTTCTTCAAATTGTTTCAAACTGTGTGTTGAAAGAAAAATTGGTGAAACCTATCCAGGCAGATTTTGGCCAATTACTTTGCATCGTCAATGGGTTGGGTTTTTTTGTTTGTTTGTTTGTTTGTTTTTTTGTTGGGTTTTGGTTTTGCTTTTGCTTTTGGTTTGGGGTTTTGGGGTTTTTTTGTTTGTTTTGGTTTTGTGTGTGTGTGTGAAGTGAAAAACTCTACAGGAGACAGTACTGAATAATCACAGAGTAGAAATTATGTTAACTTGATTAGGTCACTGAAATGTACAACTATTACTAAACAGAATGATTCAACCATTACTTCCATAACTGCAGTGTTTACCTACACTGCCTTAAGAAAAATGGTTGAAAATATAGAATATTCCTGGCATCTATGTGCTAAAAGGGATAAATTGAAGAAGAACACAAAGATTTAGTAGCGGATTTGGTAAGAGAGCTTTAAAATACATCAAGTTCCTAGTTTGTACTTACCATTTGTGATGGAGGCAAAATAATCCATGTTGCCTATTCAGTGAAACAAAAAGAAGGAACTAACAAGTTTGTTTGGTTCTTCCCCAGTGACAGTAAGACTAAAGCAATGTCAGTTTGTCACACAAACTTTCACCTTATGAAATGGTCTGCATCACACATATTCACTACTATCACTAGGAAGGCATGGTCTTTTCAATTATAATTTCTCTTGCACAGTCCAGGCAGCTACAACTTGGAATTTAGTCCAGATGTAGGGTTGGAATCTGAGTACAGAGACATGTGAAGTTGGAAAATAGTTTTCACTGTATTTAGTCATTGAAATTCTCTATATCAGAACTATTTGAGCAAACAATATAAGCCAAATATGTCTGACATGCAAAAGTTTCTTAGTAGTATCAGTTCACCAAATTCAGAAATATTGAGTCCTTATCTCATTTGTAGAACATATCTCTGTTTATGAACTCAGACATTCATGAAGACTAAGGTAGATGCACATCCTTTTTGTTCCCATTCAACTACATTACCCTCAGAAGACTCTTACACAGTGCATGCATCCAAGAATGCCTCCCAACCCCAAAGCTGTAATTCGTCTGTGTGGAGAATGGGGCTGATCAGTCCCTTGTCACAGATGAGTGAAATGCACCTATGCTGGTTTGGTGCCAGACAGATCCTCTCTTGCCCCGAGAGGGACTAAAGAATGACACTCACACAAATGAATTGGAGAGTGATAGAAAGTTTAAATGGAAAAGCAATGGTGAAACTACCAAAACTACAAAGCATGGTGCCAAGAATATCCCAAAGCATACAGAGCCCCTCACATAATACACAAAGGCTTCCCAATTCTTCCCTTCTTCCAACCTGAGGGTATACCCAAAACCCCCAGGGTTCTTTCTTCCCCCTGCCACTGCTAGGCAAGTCTCAGGCTGGCCAGGTCTGAGACTGCCCCCCCCTCCTTTCTCCTCCTGGCGTTAGGCCTAGACAGGCCTAAGAGGCCATGAGATACTCCCCCACCGTTACCTGATAAGAGAGCATCTCCTACAGGAGCAGAGAGGGAAGAAAGAGGAAGAGAATGACTTTGCAGATGGATTTATAGGGTGCAGGGTTTGCAGGTAGAAATACGCTGTTTCCTGTGTCCACCTTATTGGGTGGACATTCAGGAGACCTGAGGTGTAGCTCATGTGGCAGGGACAGGAGGCACTCAGCCTAAACTGCCACATTCCACCCCTTATTTCATACCTATAATTCCTGCACCCAAAACATATCATCAAATTAGAAACAATCCTTAGATGACATGTCTGGCAAAGTCCAAGTCTCCATCTGGGTGTCCTTCTGAAAAGTCACTCGGGCTCAGGTAACAGTTCCAGTTCATTCCAGTTCTTCTCCCTCATCCTGTGGAACCTCCCAGCGACGCAGAGTTCATTCTTCTGCATGGTGAACTCTTTATGGATCCGATGGACTTCCTGGCCACCTGGAACCAACCTCATAACTTCTCAATCAAGCCTCTATCTCCATCCACTCAAGCGGCATGTTTCCACCCCTAGGGGCAATCGAGTCGGAACAATCAGGCTCATTGACTCGACTCCATCCACCCCTGCAGGCAACAGCACGCTGAGACTTTCCAAAGCTGCACAGACCTTTCCCAAGTCCAGTGCTGACCGCTTCCAGCCGTGGCCCAGGCTACACGAATGCACACCGCGCACAGGCATGCCGCTCCCCCTGAGCAATAAGTGTACCAAAGCATGGAGGCATCCAGCTACACAGCCCTCCCCCGGAGAGGGCGTGGCTGCACTGCAGCCAGCCGAGAAGAGAGGCGGAGCCAGGTGCTAGGCGCCATTTTTGGAACGTGTCCGAAAATCAGGGGAGAGATAACAGCAGCCATTGCAACGACAGAGCCACTGTTGCCTCTGCAGCCATGGTACAGATCAAACACGCCATCACCCCTCAGGCCACAAGAGCAGCTTTTCCAGCCAAAGCCATACTCGCTCCCTGGGCCTCGGAAGCAGTTTTCGAACTGGAGCCACCGCTTGCCTTCTTGGATTGCGGGAGCCACAGCTCACCTCCCCGCTGCGGCTAGCCCCCACCACCGCTGGACAGGCTGACTGTGGTCTGCTTGCAGCAGTCCCTCCCCTTCCTCGGCTCCGTGCCGCTCTGCTCGCCGCTCACGCTGCATGGAACAAAAGGGAAAGGGAAAGGCACCGCATTCTTAAGCTTTCTCCTGCCTTGGAACAGCAGGAGGGATTCTACGCCACGGTTATGCACCAGGGTGTCCCCTCGGAACCCATAAAATGCATCTCCCACGGGAGCAGAGAGGGAAGAAAGAGGAAGAGAATGACTTTGCAGATGGATTTATAGGGTGCAGGATTTTTGGGTAGAAATAGCCGTTTCTTGTGTCCACCTTATTGGGTGGACATCAGGAGACCTGAGGTGTAGCTCATGCAGCAGTGACAGGAGGCACCCAGTCCAAACTGCCACAGCACACCTCACTCAAAAGAGAGAAAAATTAATATGTTTTATTGAGGTAAAATATTAATTTGAGAGAGTTCAATAAATTCAACAGGATATAAGGAAGTTTAACAGTTTACCAAGATTCTGTAACTTTGATGGCAAGGTTCACCTTATAATTATTGCGTGGAAGAAACATACAAAGATAAAATGATTAAGAATTGAGTTAGAATGATTCATACAGACACTGGAGATACAAAAGGTAATAAAAACTCTCCTGCTGAGTCATGTGGTTCAGACTGGACTCTTTATGAAGCCTAGATGATGCTAATTTCAATCTTAGTCTCAAGTTTGGACAAAATTTTACATCTAAAGGAATTACATACACAGCGTTTATAATAATTAATACTGAGTGGCTATATGGATTATCAATGTTTCATTAGTATTAATTCAGCATGTCATCAGTCACTTACCAAGAATCTGTCATGAGTAAGGGATCTCTTTGCCTTCATCAAGGAAGGATCTCATAGTATCAGTTAAGGGACCTCAGACCTTACAAGGCGTCCCAGCTCAAGGAGAAAGTCACCTGACATGCAATCCAGCTGCAGTTCAAGGAGAGCTCAAGCTACAGTCATTCTGATGGCAATGTTAATACGGTGAAGTAATTGGTTTCTAGTCAATAGTACAGACAAGACAAATATCCTCATTTTAGCTCTGGTATCTTGTTTTGAACTTTGGCTATCTTGCATTTTGGGGTTCAAAACCACCTTATGAAACGTTTGTCTGAGGCACCTTCATTCTCTTTTGATAGTAAGCCAGGAGCTCTCCAGCTCATCAGCTCACCACAGAGGATGAAAGCTGTTGCTTCTTAGTTGCTCTGAAATAAAATATGGATAGAGATCAAGTGTGTCTGTTGCATTCCTTTGATTTACTGTCTTTGAGGGCCAATGATCCTGCTTTAGTGAATTAAATCTTGGAATGCTATGTCTATGCCAAATTAGATTAGTTTATAAAGATTCAAAAAGTAAGGCATCATATCCAGTTTGACAAAAGGCAAAGTAGATGTCAATTCTTAGGCAAAACTACTTCTAGGTTATGTCTCATCTTAAGGAGGCAGACATGGGTATGTCTACATTAGTAAATAATACACTGAAAAGAAGATTAAGTCTGTAATGCAAAGCAGGATAATTCTCAGCATCTAACATCTATAGCCTGTATCTTGCTGGGTTTTTTAATGACTGATTCCATATTGGTACCATATTCTGAATTTTTATTAGAAGATGCAGTATATCTCATGATTTACTTTAAAATCAATGGGATCCATCTTGCAAATTGTAATCTTACTATGTTATGCATTCCAAAGACAGGTAATAGGAAAGATTAATTTCAAAAATTTCTCATAAACAGAATATTAATGTAGATGCTCTATATACACTTTAGATGCTATAATAATATCAAATAGACAAAACAGGCAACCTTGCCTATTACAAGGTTTATACCATAAACAATAAAAAATGGTTTGAAAAATAATATATGGTTTTGTAACTATGCTAAAAGATGTTTATCTAAAGAGCATGGTACTTTTTTTGTTTTCTTTTTTTCTCCCCTATATTCTGGAAAGAAGAAGATATACTGCCTATATGCATTTGCATATCAGATCCTTTATGCTGTCCACAGGCAGATTTAGATAGCATTCTTTAGTTCTGTGCAGAAAGCCAGTTTGCAAAATATAGCTTTAAGGATTCTATATTTCCAAATAATTTTACTGATTTTTTGATTGTACTGATTTTTTTATTGCACTGGAAACTGTGGAATAACAGTTTCCAGAAAATAATGTACTTCTATCTGTCTCCTTCAAATGTAATAGTCTGTTATTCTCTTTTCCACTGGGAACATTTCAGAACAACAGCCTCTTATTTATATTGGACTAATAGCATTGGATTCATTACATGAACAATAACAGTCACCTGAGGAATTAGAGTTAAATGAATAATTAACAAATTAAATGCTTTTTCAGGGAAAAGCAAGCCCACGAACCAGTTTAACTAAAAAATATCTCTGTGAATAATTCTTGATTTGCAGGCTATGAGCCCTTTTTTATTTTCTTTTTTGTGGTGATGGGCTCTTTTGGTTTTGTTGTTTTTTTTGGTTGGTTGGTTGGTTGGTTTTTTTGGTGCGTGTAACATTCAGTCCAACTAAGTCCTTCTGACATGATACAAGAACCATATGGTAGTTTTGTTCCATAGATACATGTATAGGTGCAATTCTAAGATTATGCTTTATGAGATAGTGCTCACCTTTCTTAGATCACAACCTTTTTGCCTTTGAGGATTTTTAGGATTTATTTAAAGACGTTCCCCCCAGGAACATTCTTTTCTTCATTTTCTATTTATAGTCTGTGGGGTGTTTGTTTGTTTGTTTTGTTCCTGTTTGCTTGTTTGGCTGGTTTGTTTTGTTACAACACACTGGAAAAAAATATGACAGAATTCTTTCTGAATGGTAGATAAAAATGCTGTCCTTTCTAGGTATTCTTTGTGCAGTGTTGCAGTACTTTAAAACTGGTTAGTATGTTCTCAATATGTATCTCAACTGTTCTTTGGGAAGGAACATTGTTAACATTTTCCAAATGAAAAATTTAATTATTAAAATATTTTACAGCAGCCAGAATAAATGATGATTCATCCAAGCCCAAATGACCTCATCTGGGAACATTATGGATCTGTATCAAAATCTTCTAATGACTCTGACATCAATTTATGCCTAGTAATAGATTTTTTTTTCCCAATTATATATTTTCTGTGAAAATGGGGTGAGGGTTAGTACAATATATTTGGAGGACTGGTAGTCAGTTTGAGAAAATGAAGTATGGGAGTTACTTCACAAATGATAAGAGTATTTGATATAGGTAATTAATGCTCGGCTTGCAGAAAGCAGAAGTTCACATTTCTGGCTTCCTAAGTGGAATGCTCATGATTACATACTTTCTACTTTAAACATCCTGTGTTGTTTGCTTCAGTAGGCAGATATTCTCTATGATGCCAGTCCTGAACTCAGACGTCTTTCTCACCAGGGAGTCTCTGTCAGTAAATGAAGTTTTACTGCTAATATGTCACAGCTTTCTGTAAGAATTACTGTGCAGACTCTGATCAGCATTTCTTTGAGAAACATTTTACAAAACATAAATTGCCTTTCCCGTCATCCCATTTCCTTCTATTCAAAATCTGAGAGAAGGGTTGAAAGATTAGCTGTGATCCCACGCAGAATCCAGTTTATTAATGTGTTATTATCTAGAAGGACTACCTACCTAAATGACTTCTCTTTTGGAGATTATGTACAGCTGTGACATGCAGTAATACATATTTTCTTTTGCATATGGGGACACTGTGATGGTTTTAAGGTCCGCCTTTAATTTTTATTCACAAAGTTTGAGCAGAAAAAGTGAAAGAGTGTAAATAAATCACAATTGGGTATAAGAAAGAAAAAATAATGATTATTCTAAACACTTCCATTGGACAAAAAGAAATGTTTAAGAGTCAGCACTCAAAATAAAGTACAGGCAGTCTCTCTGTTAGTCTGTCTGGTGTTCGCTGCTGGACAGTCTGTGTTTCTCTTCTGCACTTGGTTTCACAGATAACATATTGGCATACTGACCTTGAAAAGCTAGGTTTAATAACCTATCTGCTTTCTTCCATTTTCTCTGCTAGCTCCGGGAAGGGGGGGGAGGGGGGAGGTAAAGAAGCAGGACTCCTTGGGGCCAGGGGACTTTGTTGTGTTCTTCTGTACATACCTGTAAATGTTGTGAATAGTGTATATTTGTACATATCCATTGCATTTCATTATAGATTGTAGTTTTGCTTGTATAACACAGCTTCATTTGCTTTCAAACAGTTAGCCTGGTTATTGTCAGTGTGGGAGGGATTTTTCTTAGCCCACCACTACAACAATTAAAGACACATATACTTAAAAGAAAGGGGGAAAAAAATCAACATCTGTATTTCCTTCCTTAGTCTTGGCATTTCCCTCAGTCCCAGTACAGATATTCATTACTATCTTCTGTTCTCTCAGAGAACCAGTCAGACGCTGCTGGATGCAGATTCCATCACTGTTAGACATCTGTCTGTGGGGCTGACCTGTCTAAGGTTCAGTGTTTGTTGAATACAGAATTTTTGTTCAATGTTGGTATGAATAAGTCTCTGTCTTTTCTTGTTTCTTAAAATTAGTCTTGAGTTTTACTATACCTGTTATCTTTAATAAACAAAGTAAAAGGTTCATTGTAAGCATACAAAAGATTTTCTGAGACCTATAAAATTTACTTTCTATCCCAATTACTCACATTAACATTATGTTTACTCTTGACTCTGTAAATGACATATATGGAATAATGTTAACAATTACCATAGGATACTAGTTCTGGCCTTTTTTCTACTGTCCACCACTTGCTTCCCTCTTGACTGAGTAAAAACCTCTCAGACTAAATTACAATTGTCTGCAAACTGACCATTTAGGCAGATTCCTTGTTTCCAGTTTCACATTTTGCATTTAGAATGGAAACTCCTTGGGGAAGAAATTGTCTTTTCGGTAAAGCTTGTGTAATGCTTATTTTTATGAGGTCCTTGTATATGACTGGAAAATTTTGCCTTTCAATAATACAGGTAGTGAATAATAATAATAATTTACTGTAAATGGAGGTAATGAACATAGGGAAATATTGTCAGGTAAGGGACTTAATCTCTCACAGAAAACTTAATGTGGACTTATTAATTTTTAGTCCATTAAAATACATCTCATTTGGTAGAGTCTGTACTAATGAGTGGGATGTGACAGCACTCAGGAGAATAGTCATATTTGTGTTGTTCACACCATTTCTGATTAAAATAGCCTCTCTCAGTGATTTGTAAAATCAGCCTATTTCTTATGAAAAGTTATGCTTTTGCAGGTTTTGAACCTGAAGCTATTTATCCATTCTTAATCAGCATCTTATGAGCAAGATAACTTTCGCAAGTCTGTGGCCCTTTAGTTAGCACACATTTTCCTGTTTGTGCTTGTAGGGCCCAATTATTCACTTCATCTGCATCGCTTTTCTCCTGCCCATTTTATGGTATAAATATGCTCACCATTTCTGCAATATCCACAAACTGTTAAAAAGGCGAAGTTCTGCAAAGGGGAAAATGCTGTTTATTCCTCTTTTAGAAAGTAGACTCAAAGCAAAAAGTAGTTTAGTAATTTGTCCTTAGATAGTAAAGAAAGCTGTAGTGATGCAGAGATGTGAAGACATACTTCTCATGTTTTGAGCAATTGTTAAGGTGATGGATTTGTTTCTTTATAAACACCTTGCTGATCTACGCCATGGTGAGACTGTGGGGTCCTTGAGGTGGAGCTGACCTTCCTTCTTTTTTTTTCTGTTCTTCTTTTTTTTTTTTTTAAAGTTACTACAGCAGAGAAAAGGCTTCTGTTGCCAAAGCTCTGCTTTGTTTGAATGATTTAATATTAAATCAAAATAGAATAACTCAAGGCAGACAGCCCTTAAGTGCTGCCTTGAAACAACCTGAATCAGAGGTTTGAAACCTTCTGTGTTCCCTATCTGGTGTGTCCTTATAGGGTTTTTGCTTCCCTCTCTATCTACTATACTCTTTGTTATCTTTTGGTAGTTTCCTGGCTGACACTTACTCAGTCTCCTCTGAGTGACTAGGAAACATTCTTCTCTTCTCTCATGCCTTATAGTTGACAAATAGCTCAGAGTCATTGTACAAGAATGCCATACACTTCTATGAGACCTCTGAGTGCTTGTCTTTCTCCAGAGCTGTTTTTTTCTGTTTACATTCAGTTGGTGAGAGGAAAGAAATTTCTTTCCATCATACAATACCACATATTACTTTGTGTTTTGCCAGGGTGAGGCAAAGTGATCTTTGCAGTTCCTGGTCATATCCTTTTTTAATAGAATAAATGTGTCAAACTCTGAGCAAACAAATCAAGTACCTCTACAATTTGTCTTATACGCCAAAAGATATGTAGTCCTGGGTGTAAAGGATTTGACATCAAATCTAGATCAAACATAAAAATCAAATTAAGTGTTTTGGGTTTTGGTTGGTTTTTGGTTTTGTTTGGATTTTTTTTTCCCCAAATGACTTTAAGTCTATCCCTGTATATGAACTGACAAAATTCTTTACGTGCCACTCTTATTTAGGTTATTTGGCTCCTAATAAGCATTTATTTTCATGTGTAATGCTGAGAAAATTAATCAAACCAAAGCAGTCTAAAGCACTTCTTCCTAAACTCTTCTTCCCTAATGCAACTTGGTAAAATGACATTGGCATTTACACTTTCTTAGTTAAAACATAGAAGTGTTCCTTCCAATTGCTTAATATCCTTTAATGAAACTGTGAAAACACAAACAAAATTAGCTGCAGTTAATTTTGTTGCTTGAAATTAAGTCCACAAAATACTGCTGCAATTTGTTTTCAGAGTTTTCAAAGCATTTCTGACTGTTTGAAAACTTTTCTAGGTGCCTATTGACTCATTATCTTGGGACTTCTCTAGTGGCAATGGCGTCCTTAGAGCACAGAAAGTATTTTTTCTTCTATTTTTGCTAGATTAGTTTGAGCCTATTGCTGGCAGGTCTATTAAT
Source organism: Indicator indicator (assembly GCF_027791375.1). Classification (NCBI taxonomy): domain Eukaryota; kingdom Metazoa; phylum Chordata; class Aves; order Piciformes; family Indicatoridae; genus Indicator; species Indicator indicator. The sequence continues at coordinate 66,789 of NW_026539065.1, read as the reverse complement.
GTATTGTTGGAGGTTTCAGGTAAGAACAAGGTTCTGTCATACCACACATATGATGAATAAGGCATAGCATTTGTCTTGAGCAAATATTTTAAAGATATTTCTTTGAAAAGTTATGTAATTGAAACCATGAAAGAGTCCTACTTCTAAACCACAATTAGTCCTAAGTGTAAAAATTAAGATGATGTACTAGATAAATGTCAGGCTAATTCTCTTTTAGACTTTTTTTTTGTTGTTGTTGTTTTTTTTTTTTTTTTTTTTGCAGAAATGTAATTTAAGTGATTTTAACAAATATGTTCCTGACTTGCATCATGGTAAGCACAAAGGGAATATGACTCATGCTTTATTTTACCTACTGGTTGTTTGAGAACAGCTTGTTTGCCAGGCACCTAAATAGTTACTAAAACATCACAGGGTGAATTATATAATTTCTTTTATTGTAAGCCAAATATCTCTGTGGATAGAAGAAGCATCATTAAACAAACATACAGACTGCTCTGAACTGAAGACAAAGAGTTTAATTTGATGTAGCAAATTAAAGTATAACAATGAATATTGCCTGTGTAAAGAGGCAAAAAAAAACACCCAAATGCAATTAAGAATTCACTGTGTCATTAACCTCTAGCTATTTTTTGGCATAATTTAAACAAATGACTAGGATTCTTAGTTGGGAAGTAGAGAGCTTGTGCCATTTCCATCATTTTCTTGTTATTCTGTGTGCCAGTAAAGAAACCAACTACTATACAAGCCTATAAAGCACTATTTTTATTGACAAGATCTAACAACATTGATCTCAAACTTTAGAACACCTCTCATGTACTAACAAACCTACTCATTATTATTCCTTTTATTATACATTTTTTTGCCTATGAGGACCTTAAAGAACACATTTGATAAAACATTATTTAAAGAAAAATAACTGAACAACATTGCAATTTAGCTATGAGCTAAGACTGTAAAATAAATAAAAATCAATTTAGGTTACCTTTGAGGCAAGTATTGAACAAATTTACAAAACGCAAAAACATTTGTGATTGTTTTTATTCTTGGGGGAAAATCCCCTGCCATAAAGAAAGAGAATTTTAGCTAAACCAAAATTTGAAAAATAAAGAAATTATCTGTTTCTATAGTACATGGAAATGACATATGAAGAGAGTGTGTTCTCATTGGAGAGTCATGTGTTACTTCTGTCTCTATGGCATCAGTCTTGGCTTTTGATGCCAACTCTGATTATCACTTAGCATAATGTTAGGTATATTTGTGTGCTTGTAATAAAAATTGCTTAGTTCATACATTCGAGGCTTTGCCTTCTGTGTTTCATGTTTGTAAATTCTTTATACAACATTAATTACTGAAACAATTCCTCTTCTAGTGATCTCAGGTATGCATGATTATAAAATCTTTAAGATGCCTGAATGTTTACCCATAAAATTTGTGGACATGATAGATCTGTGTTTTGTATATGCAACTAGTAAAGTCTTTTCTGGGGAAACAATCCCAACGAGATGGGAGGTGTGGACGAGAAGCTCAACATGAGCTGTCAATGTGCACTTGCAGCCCACAAAGCCAACCAGATCCTGGGCTGCATCAAGAGAAGTGTGGCCAGCAGGTCAAGGGAGGTGATTCTCCCCCTCTACTCAGCTCTGGTGAGACCTCACGTGCATTACTGCATCCAGTTCTGGAGCCCCTGTTGCAAGAGGGATATGGATGTGCTAGAACATGTACAGAGAAGGGCTACCAGGATGATCAGAGGACTGGAGCACCTCTCCTGTGAGGACAGACTGAAAGAGTTAGGGCTGTTCAGTCTGGAGAAAAGGCTCCGAGGTGACCTTATTGTGGCCTTCCAGTATCTGAAGGGGGCCTACAAGAAAGCTGGGGAGGGACTTTTTAGGCTATCAGCTAGTGATAGGACTGTGGGGAATGGAATAAAGCTGGAAGTGGGGACATTCAGACTGGACGTGAGGAAGAAGTTCTTCCCCATGAAAGTGGTGAGACCCTGGAATGGGTTGTCCAGGGAGGTAGTGGAGGCCCCATCCCTGGAGGTGTTTAAGGCCAGGCTGGATGAGGCTCTGGCCAGCCTGATCTAGTGTGAGGTGTCCCTGCGCATAGCAGGGGGGTTTGAACTAGATGATCCTTGTGGTTCCCTTCCAACCCTGACTGATTCTGTGATTCTATGAAGATTGGTCTCTTTCTATGAAGAAAGTCTCATTTCCTCCTTATTTTTCCCTTATGCTTGCAGAATAGCAGAGCTACTTGCAAAGCAGAAATCTGACAGCTGTGAAGCACTGACAGATTTTTCAGGAGTGTGTTTGGAATCAACTTTTTGATGTCTCATTACTGTGGACTTATTTTGTTATTACCTTTTTCTTTCCTTTAATATGTGCTGTGTAGTTTCTGTATTTTTTGGCCTTGTTATACTTTCTCTCCATCTCGTGTTGTCAGCTTTCTCTTTCTGACATTTTTCAGTAGAAAGGAGAACATGAAAAGCAGTATCTCCCTCAAAGCCTTTAAAGTTAATCATTAGTAGAATAGCAAAAGTTGTCATAATACGTTTACATTTGAATCACTGTTTGCAGCTTCTGCTCTACTAGCAACTCACTCTCCATGAAAAGCTTTATGTTTTGAGAGCACACTGCTTCTACTGTGAAGCAATACCTAACATGCCTTCAGGCACCCCACCCCCAACCAAAAAAAATTTAAAAAATAATGGAAGGGCATTTTCAAGCTGAAGCAGGGAAGTTACTGTCATCAGTGCAAATCAAACCACAAAACTAGTTGTTCTTCAGGAACCTGACTATTTTCTTCACACTGTATTGTGGAATAATCTCAGAAAAAAACATAAATTATAAATTTTAGGTGTTGAAATGCACGTATATGGGCACAGTACCATCACTAGGGTATCTTTAGTGGTCTTCAGGGGTCTCTCTCCTTTGCCTGGGTTTAGGCACATGTGCTATGATTAGGCTCTACATTCAGGTGTGTAAGAAAACAGGAAGCCTCTAGTCTCACAGTCTGTACTGTTGTTCTGTTGGTGGTGTCACATTCCAGCAATATCAAGGCAGGCAAACACAGGCTTTTACACTTGCAAATACCAGTGGCCACAGGCTTCCAGTTGGATTCTGTGCTACTGATCACAGTCCTCTGAACTCTGTTGTTGAGCCAGTTACCAATCCACCTCACAGTCCAATCATCTAACCCTGGGTCTTCCTTTTTGACCTTTCTGAAGACTAGGGTGATATTTGCCCTCTTCCTCAGGCAACTCGTGTTTTCCATGATCTTTCAAAAATGATGGAGAGTAGTACAGTAACAATGCCAGTCAGCTCCCTCTGCACTCCCATGCTCACGGATGCATGGCATCAGGGCCACGGATTTGTGTGAGTTTGATTCATCCAAGAGATCTCTAACCCAATCCACAGTGACCAGTTGCCTTGATCCAAAGGTTGGGAAGGAGACATGCTTCTTTTTTGAACATTCCCATGGGTGAACTTAAGACACAAACAAGGTCATATGTCACACGAGTATTTGTTAAAGAGAGAGAAAATGGAAAAACAGAGAAAGAAAGGAAAGGGAGAGAGAGGGAGGGAGAATGGAGAAAGAGAGAACAGGAGAGGTGGGGAGAGATAATTACCACCCCAGGGTTCTTTTCTGTCTTTGGTAGGGAGGATAGGAGAAATGTCTGAAGTGGGTGTTGCTGATGTCCCTTCAGCTTGTTTCGTCCTGGGTGGCATCACTCCTGCCTGTAGTGTTTCCACTGATGTTTTTCTCTCTGCTTAAGCAGGCATAACTCAGGGATTTTTATACTGTTCATTTGTTGTAGCTCCACCTGGCTCATATCAACAATGCATAAGTGGATTTCCAAGGTGTCTTCTGTGTGATTGCAGAGGTCAGAGCCAGCTGGCCTCCACCCCTCTTTGCCATCCAGTGTGCACCAGGCCCTCTGGGCAGTTGTCATCTCAGTGGGCAAAGATGACACATCAGGTAGGTTTTTCAGGATGATCTTATCTTTGTTGAGAAACTCCTTAGTTCTTAATGTAATCATCACATCACCAGCTGATTTACATATTCAAGAGATGATTCTCTCACCCATGGAAAGTCTTCCTCCCTCCAGATTTGCTCTCTTTCCTACAGTTTCTGAGATTTCTGATGATTGGTCTTAGCAGTAAAGACTGAGGCAAAGAAGGCATTCAGTAATTCCACCATCTCTGCATCTTCTGTCATCGTGTCTCCCATCTCATTTAACAGTGGATGCATTTTCCCCCTATGCTTTTGATGTATTTAAAGAAGCTTTTGTGATATTTTTCAATTCCCTGGCAAGGTTTACTCCCAAAAGAGCTTTGGCCTTCCTTGTTGCATCTCTACATGCTTTGACAGTATTTCTGTAATTCTTCCAACTGCACAGATACTTTTTCTACTTATTGTAGACTTCCCTCTTCCATTTGAATTTTTCTGTCAGCACTTTGCTTATCTATGCAGGTCTCCTGCCTCCTCTACTACATTTTTTTTTTTTTTCCAACAGTATACACCTCACCTCACCTCACACCTCACCGCATTGGTTCTTCAGCTACCTGCATCAGAATGTTGTCATCAATGTTCTGCCAGGACTTTCTGGACTATGCCTGGCTATGTGATCTTTCCAACTAATGCCAGAGTGATGAAGTCACCCATGAGCACCAGGGCACATGATCTTGAGGTTAATTTCAACAGCCTACAAAAGGCCTCATCAACAACTTGCTCTTGGTTTGGTCGTATGTGGTAGACACCCACAACAGTGTCACCCATGTTTGCATCTCCTTTAATTCCTACCCATAAGCTTTCACTTTTTTCTTCACTACACACACAATGTCCCTCCAGCACCCCCCAGTTAAGTGCAATGCATTCTAGCTGCTTAGTCATATAGAGAGCAAATCCACCACCTCGCCTTGTTGGTCTGTCCTTGCTAAAAAAAAAAAAATCTTGAGATGACAAGAGCATGCCTGATAAAGCTTTTTTCCAGTCACAGCTTCATGTCATAAAATCAAAAGAGAAGTTGAAGAACTGCAAGCATTAAATCAGAAATGGATTGAGAGATTTGAATTCTGTCAATATGGTAATAGCACTTCTGTGTTTTCAGAAGCAGTCATCACCTAGAAAAACAAAATCAACATCAATGCTTATATCTAAAGAGCAGATGTGAAAAGGATGGAACTAAACTCTTGGCTGTGTTCAAACTCTTGCACTGAATAATCCTTGGCTAAAGCAGAGCCACTACTTGTGTTCCCAGTGTAAATGATGTGGTAATGAAACTTCAGACACACTTGCATTTATCCATTTCCACTAAATCACAAATGAGAAAGTAGGGCTGTTAAATTTCTTCTGGCAGGTTACAAACAACTTGAACTTTGTCAAACTTAGGTCATTAGGGTCAATTTGAGGTCCTTGTGGTAGGTAACTATGTGTGGCTTCATCATCTGTTCTGCAAGGGAAAATGTATACCTCACAGATTTAGCCATATTCAGATACAGACATTTTATCTGCAATACATGATCTACTTACCGTACTGTGAAGAAATACTATTATAAGGTTTTTTTCTGTATTTCTGACTTGAATGAACCTGCTGTCAGACATTCGTGGGTACTTGGCAAATAGGGCTTAAGTTTGAATCCAATACTTGAAAAATAAAGGCACAAAATATAGAGCATGGGAAACAATCTAAGACACTGTGAAAATATTAACCTTTAATTTTCAGTTTATGAGTCTCTGAGCATACTTTCCTTCATCAACAGAATGACCAAGTTTTATTGCTCCCCTTTTCAGTATACGTGGTGTTGTGAAACTATTGTCTTTTTTCCCTTACAGAAAAGGAACACCATAAGGAAAGGATTTGTAGTCTTGGTAGATAAGAAACTAACCATAAAGAGCAACATGACAGAAGGCCAATAGCTTCCTAAGCTTCCTTAGGAAATCCATTGCCAGCAAGTCAATGCAGGTGATCCAGTCCTTTCTCTCAACCCTAAAGAGACACATATGAGTGTTACACCCACCACTGAGCTCCCCAATACAAAAGAGACAGGAATACAGTAAAGGGTATCAAGCAAAGGGCTAGAATGGTTATTAAGAGCTTGAAACATGTTACATGAAGAGAGGTTGAGAGGGTTTAGAAGTGTTCATACTAGAGAAGGCTCAGGCTTCTCTATCTGATGGGAATATCTGATGGGAGGGAAAGAAGATGGAACCAGATTTTACTCAGTAGTTCTTCTCCTTCCCAGTGGGAAGACAAGAAGCATCATGGAAAAATTAAAATTAAATTCCAGTTAAACAAAGAAAAACACTTCTTTCTTTTTAAATTATAATTATTTTATTATTTTTTTCCTCCCATTGGACAAGCACTGGATTAGCCTCCATTATTGAAGATACACAGAACCTGACATACCTGGAAAGTGATGCAGTCTGACTAGTGGGTTGCATAGGAGATTTCCAGAGGTCTTTTATAGCCTCAGGAATGGTGATGAGATGGGTTGACTTTGGCTAGCTTCCAGGTGCCCACTGGTCACTTTCTCATTCATCCTTCTCAGGAGGATAGGGCAAGAAAACACAATTAAAACTTTGTAGGTCAGGGTAAAGACAAGGAGAAAATTCAGGAACTACTGTCATAGACAAAACAGTCTCAATTTAGGACATTAATTTTTTGCAAATTAAATGGTGTAGGATAATGAGAAATAAGAACAACCTTAAAACATCTTTTCCCACTCTGTCCTTCTACCTCCTCCACCCCAGCTGGTGGAGGATGATGAGGAATGGGGATTGTGGTCAGTTTTTAGCATTTCATTTCTGCTGGTCTTTCCTCCTCACACATTTTCCCTGCTCCAGAGTAGATTTCCACGTATAAGATACAGTCTTTCAAAAAGTCCTCCAACACAGATCCTTCTTACAGGCTCCAGTTCTTCAAAATATGGAGTTCTTCAAATTAAAAGCTATTATTATACATTTTAGAAGTATTTCATAAATACTCTTATCAGTAGGGAACGGAATTCTAAATATTTTAAGCATTTAACAGGAAACTTACTAAAATAAGGTAATTTTAGACACCTAGCCCACTGTGATGGTTTTAAAACTGTCTTTTTAATTTGTCTTCACAAAGTTCAAGCAGAGAAAGTGAAAGAATGTAAATAGATCACTATTGGGTGTAAGAAAGCAAAAATAATGATTATTCTAAACACTTCCAATGGAGAGATAGAAATGTTTACTCAAAACAAGGTTGGGGGGAGTTGGGCAGTCTCAGTCTCAGCTTGCTCAGCTTCTGTGTGCTTGCTTCTTCTTTTCTGGCTGAAGATAACACACTGACCTTGACAAGCTAACAGCCTCTCTGCTTCTTGACTCTTTGCCTTCTGCAAGGGGCTTGGGGGGAGTTCTTCTGGCTGCGGGGGAAGGCCCCTTGGAGAAAGCTCCTTGGGGGCAGCAAAGGGGGCTTGGTTGTGCTTTTCTGTTGGATTGTACATATTTGTAAATGTTGTGAATAGTGTATATTTGTACATATTCATTGTACCTCATCATAGATTGTAGTTTTGCTTGCAAATACAGCTTTCATTTACTTCCAGACTGAACTAGCCTGGTTATTGTTGGTGTGGGAGGTGGATTTCAGCTCTTGCACTGTTACACCTACATAAAAATTTACACCAACCTTTATAATAACCTTTTTCCGAAAGTAGTAATTTGGAGCTCTAAGCTCTCCTTCTAGAGTTTAAAGACAAGACTGTCATTGATGTAAATGAGAGTCTTGTCACTGATATAAATGCAAGATGGGAATCTCCGTGTTTTACAAAAATACCGCAACACAGTGTCATAATGTAGAAGTTTTTGGCAACATGCCATACACCTAGTGGGAAGAAGGAGAAATGTAGTACGTATTAACAAGTGAAAATGAAAGAAGGTAATTGAAGACATTGGATCTCAATAAATGAATTGAAATATCTATCCAAGAGGTACAAGCTCAAGGGAACAAGCGTTAGGAGTAAGAATTTGGCTGGAACAGCTATTGTCCATTTCTGCAGTTACTCACTAGAACCCATTTATTTCTGTAATACTTTAAATATTTCTCTTCTGTTGTTAGTTTCTGCTCCAGCAAATGCTGGCTTTTTTGACACAGTTCCTATTAGAAATTTTATACCTTCTTTTGGTCCTTGAATAGAGGGGTGGTTTCCAGTCAGAAGAAAGAGTTGTTTTCCTAGTTCTGGTTTAGTATTTGCAAAGGTTTATGAAGTTCTGTGGCAGCTTTTTCTGCTGCAAAAAGAGAGGTTAAGAAAATGGCCCTTTTGAGAGCAAAGAGTAAATTCTGTCTCAGCAAAGGCATTTCCTTTGACATGAAAGAGATCCTTTGGAATTGAACATCCCCTCCATAAGAGCATTAGTCAAGACTGCACTTGCTTTTATACTATCAGACAATCCCTCAGGTGTATATATATACATATATATATGTATATATATATATATAGTTTTAATAGGATTAAGACAGGATCTAAGATATCTAATACAACTTTAGGAAGATATTTTGTAACTTACCACTCTCTAAAAATGTTACCTTGCTGTTCAGATATAATCAGGATGTTGGATATCACTAAGATAAGATTAGAGGATGAAATTGTTCCATTGTATAAATACATTGTGTGTGTGCCTCTTTGGAAATACATGCATTTTTGGTCAGCTCCCTCTTACACATAGTGCAGTAAAGAGAAAATAAGAGCAGAGAAGGGCAGTAAGGATGTCTGAGGGAATTCAATGTTGGATAAAATTTGCAAGTGTGGACAAAATATATTGTGAAATGCATGACATCATGAATGACATGAAAATGCGTAAAGAATAATAATTAGTTTGTAGAAACTAAAAGGATTAGACAGTAAGGTTAGCAAGCAAAAGAAAGTATTTCTTCATAATGCTTGTGTTTGACAAAAGAAGTGTGTTTAAACAGCAATTAATAGAAATGTATAGAAAAATATCTGTGCACATAATTAAACACAAATATCCAGATACAATCTTTGGATTGGGAAATCTTGAAATACAATGTACTTGAGGAAATACTATTCTGTACCTACTTTTTCCTATGTTCTCCACGTTACTGATTATTCAGAAATGACTAAATAAGACAAAGGTTTGGGGGATTTTTTGGCCCAGTAAAATAATTATTTTATTTTTTGTTATTCAAGAACACACACATAGACAGAGGTATGAACAGATAAAATCAGGACACAGACAGAGCTGGTCATGCAGGCTGCCACAAAAAAGGCTTTGCTTTCAAAAGCACCCACAAATGGAACTCACATAAACTTCAAACACAGACAGGCAAGTGTCATCCTTGTCTTGGGCTGGTGGAGGCAGAAAGTCAGTAGTGTAACACACACATGACACTCCCCAGGTTCACAAGAACACACATATTTGCAAATCCCTTGGAATACTGGTGTGACTCATTGCCTGTCTTAACCACCCTAGAGTGTTGTTCCAGCTCAACACTCACTATCAAACACATAGCACTCACACACTCATGCCAGAGGCACTCCACACTCTCAAGTGTTCTTTGGCTTACTGGCACTGGGCTGTCTTCACACTATCATAAATAATAACCTTGTTCTGTGCAAATAATCATAGTGAAACTCATTGACAAGGAAAAGGACAAAAGAGTATATTCCTGAATTATACTTCTCTTTATACTTATCTTAGTTGCTTGAGATTTGACCACACTGAATTTCTAGTACTTTATGTTTGGCTAAGTGTAGACTACTAAAGACTGTTAATTGTATAAAATCTTCCTGCACTGGAGCTGTTCATGTGTAAGTTAGAATTAAATATAGCCAGGGAGATCAAGGGTAACAGCAAGTTTCTATAGGTACATTAATGACAAATGGAAGATGAAGGAAGATGTGGGCTCCCTCAGAAAGGAAACAGGACAACTGGTGACAAGTGATGTGGAGAAGGCTAAGGTTCTCAACAACTTCTTTACCTCAGTCTTCACTTGCAAATACTCCAGTGTGCTGGTTTGAGGCCAGCCAGAACATCTCTTGCCCCGAAAGGGACAAAAGAATGACACACGCAACCGGATTGGAGAGTGATGGAAAAGTTTAAGAGGAAAAGCGATTGGTGAAAATACAGAAAAAAACCTACAAACTACAAAGCATAGTGGAAAAGAACATCCCAAACCATACAGAGCCCCCCACACAATACCCAGAGGTTTCCCAATCCTTCCCTCCTCCAACCTGAGGGTCTACCCAATCCCTCAGGGCTCTTCCTTCCCCCCCCCCCCACTGCTAGGCAAGTCTCAAGCTGGCCAGGTCTGAGACTGCCTCCCCCTCCATTCTCCTCCTGGCATTAGGCCTAGTCAGGCCTAAGAGGCCTGAGATACTCCCCCGGCATTACCCGATAAGAGAGGACATCTCCCATGGGAGCAGAGAGGGAAGAAAGAGGAAGAGGATGACTCTGCAGATGGCTTTATAGGGCGCAGGATTTATGGGTAGAAATACGCCGTTTCCTGTGTCCACCCCTAGTGGGTGGGCACCCAGGACACCAGAGGTGTATCTCATGCAGCAGTGGCAGGGGGCACCCAACCTAAACTGCCACAGCCCAGCCCTTATTTCATACCCATAATTCCTGCACCCAAAACATATCATCAGATCAGAGACAATTCTTAGATGACATGTCTGGCAAAGTCTAGGTCCTCATCTGGGCGTCCTTCCGAAAGATCTGTCCCTCGGGCTCAGGTCACAGTTCATTCCAGCTCTTCTCCCTCATCCTGTGGAACCTCCCAGCGACGCAGAGTTCATTCTTCTGCACGGTGAACTCTTCATGGATCCGATGGACATCCTGGCCACCTGGAAACAACCTCACAACTTCTCAATCAAACATCAATCTCCATCCACTCAAGCGGCATATCTCCACCCCTTGGGGCAATCGAGTCAGAACAATCAGGCTCCTCGACTCGACTCCTTCCACCCCTTGCAGGCAACAGCACGCTGAGATTTTTTTTTTTTCCAAAGCTGCACGGACCTTTCCCAAGCCCAGTGCTGACCGCTTCCAGCCGCGGCCCGAAGCTAATACGGATGCACACCGCGCACAGGCACACCGCTCCCCCTGAGCGTACGCATGCCGAGGCATGGAGGCATCCGGCTACACAGCCCTCCCCCGGAGAAGGAGTGGCTGCACTGCAGCCAGCCGAGAAGAGAGGCGGAGCCAGGTGCTTAGGCGCCATATTCGGAACGCGTCCGAAAGTCAGGGGAGAGATAACAGCGAGAGCCGCCGTCACCTCTGCAGCCGCGGTACAGATCCAAACCGCCGCCACCCCTCGGGCCACAAGAGCGGCTTTTCCAGCCAAAGCTACCGTCGCTCCCTGGGCCCTTGGAAGCAGCCTTTGAACTGGAGCCACCGCCCGCCTTCTTGATTACGGGAGCCATCGCTCACCTCCCGCTGCGGCTAGCCCCCACCGCCGCGGGACAAGCCGACCCTGGTCTGCTTCCGACTGTCCCTCCCCCTTCCTCGGCTCCGCGCCACTCTGCTCGCCGCTGGCGCTGCAGGGGAACAGAAACGAAAGAGACAGGCACCGCATTCTTAAGCTTTCCCCACGAAGCAAATGGCTACAAAATCACCACTGCTGCTTGGAAGAGCAGACGTGATTCTACGCCACGGCTATGCACCAGGGTGTCCCCTCGGAACCCATAAAACACCCACACGATAGCACCAGCACAAAGTCTTGAGCCCGGCCACCAAAACCAACAACGCCCAGATACCATTTTAACTTTTCCACCTCTGCACTTCTCCAAACCAATTTGCAGAGTTCCGCAGGAACCATCCTCTGCTACCAAAAGTCTGTGCTGGTTTGAGGCCAGCCAGAACATCTCTTGCCCTGAAAGGGACAAAAGAATGACACACGCAACCGGATTGGAGAGCGATGGAAAAGTTTAAGTGGAAAAGCGATTGGTGAAAATACAGAAAAAACCCTACAAACTACAAAGCATAGTGGAAAAGAACATCCCAAAGCATATAGAGTCCCACACACAATACCCAGAGGTTTCCCAATCCTTCCCTCCTCCCACCTGAGGGTCTACCCAATCCCTCAGGGCTCTTCCTTCCCCCCCCACCCCCCCCCCCCCCCCCACTGCTAGGCAAGTCTCAGGCGGGCCAGGTCTGAGACTGCCCCCCCCCCCCCCCTCCATTCTCCTCCTGGCATTAGGCCTACTCAGGCCTAAGAGGCCTGAGATACCCCCCCACCCCCCCGGCATTACCCGATAAGAGAGGACATCTCCCATGGGAGCAGAGAGGGAAGAAAGAGGAAGAGAATGACTCTGCAGATGGCTTTATAGGGCACAGGATTTATGGGTAGAAATACATCATTTCCTGTGTCCACCCCTAGTGGGTGGGCACCCAGGACACCAGAGGTGTATCTCATGCAGCAGTGGCAGGGGGCACCCAGCCTAAACTGCCACATCCAGCCACACTCCCAAAATCACAGAAGATAGTGGCAAGGGTTGGAAAAAACAGCTGCCCATTGTAAGTGAAGATCTGGTTCATAACCTTCTAAATAACCTGAGAGTGTACAAGTCCATGGGACTCAACAGGTTACATCCAGAGGTACTGAGGGAATTGGCGTATAAGCTCACTAAACTGCTCTCTATTACATTCCAAAAGTCATGGCAGGCCTGAGAAATCCCCACAAACTGGAAAGGGGGAAATATAACCCCATTTTCAAAAAAGGAAAGAAGGATGATCCAGCAAACTCTAGGCCAGTCAGCCTCACTTCTGTGCCTGGTAAGATCACGGAGCAGGTCTTCCTGGAGGCACTGCTGAGGCAGAAGAATAACAAAGAGGTGATTGAGTACAATCAGCATGGCTTCAACAATGGCAAATCCTGCCTGACAAACCTGGTGGCCTTCTATGACAACGTCACAGCATCAACAGACAAGGGGAGAACAGTCAACGTCATTTATCTGGACTGGAGCAATGCCTTTGATGCTGTCCTGATCATGAGACGCCATCTGGAGTACAGTGTCCAGTTCCAGAACCCCTATTACAAGAAATACATGGACATGTCCAGAGAAGGGCAACAAGGAAGATCAGAGGGCTGGAGCTCCTCTCCTGTGAGGACAGACTGAGAGAGTTGGGATGGTTCAATGTGGAAAAGAGAAGGAGACTTTACTGTGGCCTTCCAGTATCTGAAGGGGGCCTAGGAGAAAGCTGGTGGGGGACTTTTTAGGGTGTCAGGTAGTGATAGGACTAGAGGGAATGGAGCCAACCTAGAGGAAGGTAGATTCAGATTAGACATTAGGAAGAAGTTCTTCACTGTAAGGGTAGTGGGGTGCTAAAATAGGTTTCCCAAAGACATTCCTGGAAGTCTTTAAGGCCAGTCTGATGTGGTTCTGGACAACCTGATCTAATGGAAAGTGTCCCTGCCAATGGAAGTGGAGTTGGTCCATGGGTTCCCTTCCAAACCTGACAATTCTGTGATTATTTCAACAGTGTGTTTGGAATTCTGTGCTGGTCTGCGTAGTGTTTTACCAATTGTCTTCATTCAAGACAAACCAGTCATGCCTGACAACTGCTCTGGGCAATCTGGAGAAACAAAACATCATGACACAAGTAGTTCAGAAGCGTCCTGGGGCATGTTGAGGATAGCCTCCTCCAAGTGACAGAGCTCATGAGCAGAGTTGTCTGATAAACCTCTGATGTGAAATGTAAATTCTTGCTGAGAAATGAATGGCAGAGATATTTATAGATATTTTATAAATATTTATTTACACACTATATTACAAGTATTTACAGTCGATATTTCCAGGTCCTAGTATTCAGTTGGAAGAATCAGTTCTGCAGAATGTATGTTTATGGGTTCTTTGAACAGCTTGAGGGGATCTAGAAGTTTAGAAAGTAAAACCAATTCGGCAAGAGGTAGGGAGAAGGTGGGGGGGTGCTTGTCGGGGACCAGCAAACAGGCAGTTTGACACAAACCTCGACAGAAACCTTATGAAGAAATATTTGGCTTACTCATGAACTAAAGAACTTTGTGAGATCTTTCCTTGATACTGAGTTTGTATTCCAGGAATTGTGGCATGGATGTGCTGTAATAAAGAAATTGAAAAATGTCACCTACTGCGTGGCACTGTGCTGCATGGTTGCTACTTTTCCCGGAATGAAAAGGTCCTGGAATTTTCCGAGGAGCCTCGGATGCTTTTGCAACTCAGTTCACACAGTGCGCTATGTAAGAAGAGCTTCCCTGTCCAGGGGAAAAACCTTGTCGCCAGGGTCGCAGGGCACAGCAAAGTGGCTTCTCCGCGAGGCTGGGGTGACTTTTCTATGATCCAAGAGGGATCGGCTGGGGAGCTGGCAGTCCTGCCGAAGCTATGTCCCCGCTCTGGGAGGGCTGTAGCGCTCCGGGACAGGCAGTGCACACAGGTTACCATGGCTCCCCTGCTCGGCGATCCGTTCCCTCGCTCGGCAATTGGTCAAGCAATGGTAGCAATTCGCAGCAAAGCACTTGGACACACCAGTTAGAGTCCCGGCTCAAAGCGGACCCTTCGGCAATGCAGGGCATGAGGCAAATATGGGCACACACACGGGAACAGGCACAGGTACAAACATGGAGCACTTTTTTACCAAAATACCCCCTATTTAACATTTGCCACACAAACACTTGTCCAGTGAACATCCTTTGTAAACAGAGTAATCAACCAATGTAATGATGTTTTACCAAATGTAGTATGAGCATTCACCTTAAACAAAGCAAGCATGAGCATGTCGCCTGAGCTTTGTTTACCACAACGGGCCCAGGGAGGCTGTTTACCTAGACTAGGTGGTGCCAAGGATTCCCCCGCCCCACTCCAGAAGGGAGAGGGAAGAGGAGGTTCAAGCTGAACATGTAGGGACATGTCCTGGCACTATTTGAGATATAGTCTTGAACATAGGCATCATTCACCACAACCTCATAAATCAATTGACTCATTTGGTATGTGAAGATCGAAGGCCTTTGCTGCAGTGACCATAAGATGGGTAGAAAACAGGCTTACAAACCTGAACCTCTGAATAGGAGACTGCCCTTGTCAAATCCCCTTCAGAAGAGCCCTACAGGATAAGGCTCTGGAGAGAAGTTAGGTCCAGGAAAGACGGTTAATATTCAAGGAACACATACTCTAAGCTCAAGAGAGTTCCATTTTAATAGACAGAAAGTCAGGGGAAAATACTGGGAAATGGGATGCATGAACAAGGAGCTCCTAGACAAACTTAAATAAAAAATCAAGCATACAGGAAGGGAAGCAAAGACACATAATGTGTAAGGAATGCACCTGTAAGGAATTGTCTAACTAATGGGATAGCCTTCTATGAAGTTATGACCAAGCAGGGAGATGAGGGCAGAGCAGTGGATGTCATATATCTTGACTTCAGTAAAGCTTTTGATACTTTCTCCCATAACATCCATATAGAAAAGCTCAGGAGATGTGGCATAGATGGCTGGTCAGTGAGGTGGATTGCAAACTGGCTCCACAATATAGTTCAGAGGGTCATCATCAGTGGCACAGAGTAAGCTTGGAGACCTGTGGCAAGTGGTGTCCCCCAGTGATCGGTACTGGTTCTAGTTTTGTTCAGTATCTTTATCAACGACCTGGATGAGGGCATTGAGAGTACCCTCAGCAAGTTCACTGATGATACCAAACTGGGGAGATTGGCTGACATCCCATCAGGCTGTGCAGCCATCCAACATGACCTGGACAGGCTGGAGAGCTGGGTGCACGGAAATCTCAGGAAGTTTAATAAGGACAAGTGCAAGGTCCTACATCTGTGGAGAAATAACAACAGGCACCAGTACAGGTTAGAGGCTGCCCTGCTGGAAAGCAGCTCCACAGAGAAAGAGTTTGGAGTGCTGGTGGACAGCAAGTTCTCCATGGAAAAACAATGTGCTCTTGTGGCCAAGAGAGCCAATGGGATCCTGGGATGTGTCAGGAAAGGTGTGTCCAGCAGGTCGAGGGAAGTTCTTCTCTGTTTCTACTCTGTCCTAGTGAGACCACACCTGGAATATTGTGCCCAGTTTTAGGCTCCCCAGTTCAAGAGAGACAGAGACCTGCTGGACAGAATCCAATGGGGAGTCACGATGATGATGAGGGGACTTAAGCGTCTCCCCTATGAAGAGAGACTGAGATCCCTGGGGCTGTTTAGTCTGGAGAAGAGAAGACTGAGAGGGGATCTGATCAATGTCTATAAATATGTGAAGGGTGGGTGCCAGGATGAGGGCGGCAGGCTCTTTTTGGTGGTACACAGTGATAGGACAAGGAACAATGGGTTCAAACTAGAACATAAAAAATTTCATCTGCACATGAGGAGAAACTTCTTTACAGTGAGGGTGACAAAGCACTGGAACAGGTTCCCCAGTAGGGGTTGTGGAGTCTCCGTCTCTGGAGACTTTCAGAGCCTGCCTGGATGCATTCCTGTAAAGACGACCCTAAAGTGATCCTACTCTGGCAGGGGGATTGGACCTGATGATCTCTTGAGGTCTCTTCCAATCTCTGATATACTGTGATGCTGTGAAGTACAGAGGCAATGAAAGGAAGACTGGAAAAAATGTGAGTTCATTGCCCAATAGTAAGTACAGGGGACTTGGTTACACAGGACATGTGGTACTGAATTAGTTATTTTTGTCAGTATTTACTAGCAAGAGTGTTCCAAAGACCCAAAGAAAGGAAGTGTATATTGGGTGGATGAGGATCAGGACAGAGATTACTAAGCAAAATGGACAGGCTTTATGTGTTAATTACCTGTAGCGAGAGTATAAAGACAAGATGTTTTCAGTAGAGCACAGTGACAAGAACAGAGGCAATGGATACAAAGGGAACCACAGGGGATTTCCTCCGAACATCATGAAGCACTTTTTCCCAGTGAGGGTGAAAAGACCTCTGGACATAGTCCAGAGTCTGCTTGAGCAGTAGATTATTTCTACACAACCCCCAGAGATTCCTTTCAGTCTCAGCCATTCTGTGATTCTGTGATAATGCCAGCAGTTTCATGCAGTGGTCATTGTGATTACTGGGAGATTTTGGAATGCTTTCTTGTCATCAGCATTCATCTTATACATATGGGACTCACTCCTAAAGCATGTTTCCTGATACTTAACAATATAATTTTTGTTATCTGCTCTGTACAGCTAGCTGCTATACATATCTCTGTGTGTTTTCAGCTTATCATGAGTACCATGCCCACATGTAGGTTACCAGTGATGCTCCTGAGCTTGAAACAAAAATTGCTGTTACTTTACTGGGATATCAAATGAAGAAATCTCTTTTTGAAAGGTGTAAAGGACTATTCTATAACACCACTTGTTGTTTTATGTTTCCCTCAGTTTAGCTGGTTCCTGTAATTACTTCTCAGCCCTGAAACCTGTAGACTGACATCCTCTGTGACATGCAATTCTCTCTTGCCATGAACAGTTTGAAAAGTCATATTTTGGTGGAGTATAAAAAGTTGCAATGAAATTTTCCAGATACATCCTTCTCCTGCAAAGGAGCTGCAAAGGAAAATGATCATCCAAATGACAGTATTATAAAACATTGCTTATCAATTCATAAGGTCAAAGGTCATAAAGTCAAAGGGCATCATGTTAGCCTTAGCCTATAGCCCTAGAAGTACAGGGGAAAGCTGGAAAGCTCAAATTATTTGGTTTTCAGAACATGTTGCTTATTTTGAATGCTGGAATCAGATTTTCATCTTGATTCAGTCCTTGGTAATTTAAAAAATATTTTATCCTGAAGCTACAACAGATAACCAGGAACAAAAAAACTTTGTATCATACTTCTAATTTTTCCAAAACTGTCTCAATTCTGGTTCAAGGCTCCTACTAAATTTACACAGTGAAATCATGACATTTTTTGTTGTTTAAAGAAAATAATTCAAAAGCCTGTTCTCAATTGTGTGACTCACTTGACACTCAGCAAATCAGCCACCTGAAATAAAATATTTCCTAGTTAAGCTTGGGAAAAGAAAAATGAAGAAAAGGCAAAGAAAGTCAAAGCATTCCTCCAGGCTCTAACAAGTCAGAAGTACACTTCCATTGGAGCATATATTGTATGGCTGCACATGGTGGAACATCACCCACAATAAAATTATTCTATTTGTAATGAGAAGTTATAAACTAGAAATGTGAGAAAAGTGGTTGGTAGTTGAAGTGATATTAAAGCTAATCATATCCTGTTCCTCAATAGATCGATAGAACAGATGGTAATTTTGAGCATTTTGTATGCTGTGAGTGCCTGAAGCCATAGCAACATCCACCTTATGCTGGAAATCTATTTCTATCTCCCCTGCTATTTTATCTACTCTGAAAACTGTCATCTCAGTGTCTACAATCCACACCTTAGAAAACCTGAAAACTTGTTTATTGCAGAGTATTAACCTATTTTATACCTCTGTCACAGTCATATACAACTTCACCAAAATCATTAGGCATAAACTGAACTGCATTGTGCCAGAAGCAAAACCACTTAGTTACACATGGACAGTATAAAGACAAAAACTTTTACAAAATATTTTTCAGATATTAACTATTATATTATTAAGGATTGCAATTCACTAATATTGAACTCTGAAATGAGTGAATTGTGCTCATTAATAATTGCACTTACTAGGGATTCAGACACTGACAAATGTGGGTTTGGTGCTGTGGAAATTTAGGCTGGGTGCCTCCTGTTACTGCCATGTAAGTTATACCTCTGGTGTCCTGAGTGTCCAACCCAATAAGGTGGACACAGGAAACTGTATTTCTACCCATAAATCCTACGCCCTATAAATCCCTCTGCAAGTCATTCTCCTCCTCTTCCTTCCTTCTCTGCTCCTGTGGGAATTGCTTCCCTATTGGGTAACGGTGGGGAGTATCTCAAGGCCTCTTAGGCCTGTCTAGGCCTAATGCCAGGAGGAGAAGGGGGGAGGGGCAGTCTCAGACCTGGCCAGTATGAGACTAGCCTGGCAGTGGAGGGGGAAGAAAGAGCCTTGGGGGTCTGGGTATACCCTCAGGTGGAGAGAACAGAAGAGCTGGGAAGCCTTTGGGTGTCACGTAAGGGACTCTGCGCTTTGGGATATCTTTGCCACTATGCCTGTGGTTTTTTGTAGTTTCACCAATTACTTTTCCATTTAAACTTTCCATCACTCTTCAATCCGTTTGTGTGAGTGTCATTCTTTTGTCCTTCTTGGGGCAAGAGAGGATCTGTCTGGCCTCAAACCAGAACAGGTGCCTTCACTTACTGGTGGTCAAATTGAAAGTGCTGGAAAAGGCTGACTTTCCATGTGGAAGAAATAATCACTCTCAAAAAATCAGAAAGACATTCTTAAAAGATAATATTTCACATGTTTTTCACCCCATCTTTCAGATGCTAAATCAAAGATAGACTAATTATCTTTGAAAATCATCTTTTCTTTGTTGACACGTTCATGAAGATGATTCATAATGCTCTTCTTCATGGGGACTTTGCCATATATTTGACTAAGTTTTAGAACATTTCTCTGTGCTGGAAGTTTTTCAAAGTTTATAGTGAGACCTATTCTTTCCTGAGATCAAATTGTGGATCAAAAAAAAAAAAAAAGAAAAAAGATTTGAGGAACTGTGAATCTCCATGGTATTTTATGCAATTAATTTTTAGAACAAATAGTAACTTAGTGCGACTGAAAAGAAAATTATATGTTTTTCAGAAAGCTGACTGTTGTCACTAGACTCTGATATATTTTTGGCATTGATGGAGGTGCTACATCCATTCAGTGTTCACTTCTGAACCTTTCACAGGCAGAGATGAATAAATTTTCTTTGATATTAGGTTTGTTTTTATATTTTTGTGTGGTCAAGATAGTAAACTTTAAATCAATTGGTAAAATCCCACTCTTGCCATTGTCAAATCTAAGGTGAAATTTAATGCAAAACAAAAAGTGGATGAATGACAATATTTTAAAAACACACTCACCTTAAATTGCTTTTTATTGGGGCTGCACTTTCTTTTTTGAATTGAAATAATTTGAAGTTCATTGTGTTGACAGTCTCTGTTAAGCACTGTTTGCTCTTTTGGAATTTTTTTTTTCTAATGCATTAGTTTCTATGAATTAACAAAAATTTCAAATGGAAAATAGTTAACTGAAGTCCATTTCCTTTAAAATACATTAATTTATCACAACTGAAGTTAATGATTAAATAATGATAGAAAAGAATGAAAACAATTCCACATTTATTTTTGTCTTTTTTTTCCCCTACAAATGGATTAGATAAATATTGTGGGTCATCATAGCCACAATTATAGTTGATGTCTACTATTTTAAAGGACTTCCAAAGAAAGGATCTTTAAATCTTTGTTTGTATTAACTGTCTTAGTTGTGACAGGATCATAGTCATAGAATGGTTTCTGTTGGAAGAGACTTTAAAGATCATCTTGTTCCAATCCCCTGATATTGGCAGGGACACCTTCCACTAGATCAAGTTGCTCAAAACCCTGTCCTAAGTCTCTACAACAAAATTAATCTACACTGATAGATCTCTTCTAAGAAACAACAGTATTTATTTATGACACTTGTGTTATGTTTATCATGTTGTTGTCATAACACTTTGTTATTCTGAATGTATTTTATTTTATGTTTTTGAATCAGTCTACAACGAGTGAATAAAGATCATAGTCCATTCCATCTATCTCAGATTTAGATGATTCAAAAGGTTCAAAATCACAGGGAAAAGAGAAAGCAGCTTGTTTCCTCGCAGATGGAGCGAAGAAAGGAACAGGGACTCTCAGGTGACTCAGGGTTCGTAGGATTCATGCACTGTAGATTCCTCATGGATTCTCCTCACGGGTGTGATGTCGTATCTGTACAACACTCTGAATTTAGACTCTCTCAGCCAAAGTTAGATTTCTTTGTGGAATACACTGAATTTCACCATTCTCTTGCATCATCCAATAGGTGTGACCACGACCTTCAGCAGGAACTACCCCTCAGACAGGTTTGGCCTCTCCTGAAGGAGAAAATACCCAAACAGTTTTGCCTAACAGATTCTTTTCTCTGATAACAGGAACTCTATCACCTTCTTCCTTTTGTAACAAATGTCACTGAGCAGGTCCAGCTCGATTCACTGAACATCTACTATTCACCAACCAGGTTGTTTGTGCTGAGTGCTTCTCCCAGTTTTCCAAGGATCCACCCCCCATGGCTTTGAGAGTGGTTTTCCGCAAACCATTGTAGCATTTGATCTTTCCTGTGGCTGGTGCATAGTCGGAAGTGTGGAATATCCACTCAATGCCGTGCTCTTTGGCCCAGTTTTTTACAAGATTGTTCTTGAAATGAGTTCCGTTGTCTGACTCAATCCTCTCTGGAATTCTGTGTCTCCACAGGATTTGTCTTTCCAGACCAAGAATGGTGTTATGTGCAGTTGCATGAGGAACTGGATAAGTTTCCAGCCATCCAGTGCTTGCCTCTACCATAGTCAGCACATACTGCTTACCAGATGGAGAACGAGGTAGAGTGATGTAGTCAATCTGCCACGCTTCACCATACTTGTACTTGGATGATCAGTCACCATACCATAAGAGCTTGATTTGCTTTGCCTGCTTAATAGCAGGACAGATGTCACAGTCATGAATGACTTGCCTGATAGCATCCATGGAAACATCAATGGATCTGTCACGAGCCCATCGGTAGGTTGTATGTCTGTCTTGATATCCTGACGAGTCATGGGCCCACTAAGTAAGAACAGCTCACCTCGGTGTTTCCAGTCAAGATCAGGATCAGGATCAGAGTTTGTGTCTACTTGGGAAACTCTTGCAGCGAGATCTGCCTGACGGTTCTGTTGTTGTTCCTCAGTAACTTTGCTCTTAGGAATGTGAGCATCAATCTGTCTCACTTTCACTGGGATTCTCTCAATGCAAAAAGCAATGTCTTGTAACAGATCTGCCGCCCAAATAGGCTTTCCCTTTCTCTGCCATCCATTCTTTTTCCAGTCTTTCAGCCAACCCCACAAGACATTGGCTACCATCCATGAGTCGGTGTAGAGAGAAAGCTTTGGCCATCTCTCACGTTCAGCTACATCATGAGCTAGCTGGACAGCTTTTACCTCTGCAAATTGACTGGATTCTCCTTTTCCATCTCTCACTTCTGCAACCCTGCGTGTCGGACTCCACACTGCAGACTTCCACCTTCGCTTGTTCCCAACAAGACGACAGGAACTGTCTGTGAACAAAGCATATCTCTTTTCATCATCAGACAGATCACTGTAAGGAGGAGCTTCCTCAGCACGAGTTACTCTCTCCTCTGGAGGTTTTGCACAGCTTGTGCCTTCTGTCCAGTTTGTGATCACCTCCACCAAACCAGGCCTTTCAAGATTTCCCATTTGAGCTCTCTGTGTTATCAGAGCCATCCACTTAGACCAGGTAGCATCTGTTGCATGATGTGGTGAAGAACCTTTGCCTTTGAGCGTCCAGTCACAACTGTCAATCTAGGAGCTAGAAGAAGTTGTGACTCAGTTCCGATCACTTCAGAAGCAGCTTTTACTCCTTCATAAGCAGCTAAAATCTCTTTCTCTGTTGGAGTGTAGTTTGCTTCTGAGCCTCTGTAGCCACGACCCCAGAAACCTAGAGGATGTCCTCATATCTCCCCTGGAGCTCTTTGCCAAAAGTACCAGACTGGACCATTGTCACTCGCAGCTCTGTTCAGAATGTTCTTAATGTCTGGACATGTTCAAACAGGTCCCAGACTCATTGCTTGGACTACTTCTAGCTTTATTTGGTCAAAGGCTGCTTATTGCTCAGGACGCCACTGGAAACTGTTTCTCTTTCGAGTCACATCATAGAGAGGTTTCACAATCTGACTGTATCCAGGAATGTGCAGTCTCCAAAATCCCACTGCGCCTAAGAAACATAGAGTTTCTTTCTTATTGATGTTGTTTACCATGGTGGAGACTCTGTTTATCACATCCATTGGAATGTGACAGCAACCATCTTGCCACCTCACTCTGAGAAACTGGATTTCTCTGGCAGGTCCTTTCACCTTTTCTCTCTTGATAGCGAAACAGGATTGCAAGAGAATGTCAATGATTTTGTTACCTTTCTTGAAGACTTCTTCAGCAGTTTCACCCCAGTCATTGATGAACTGAATGTGTTCTGGAGCTCCACCTTTCTCCAAAGCATCATGGATCACTGCATGGCAGATGGTTGAACTGTGAATCCACCCCTGGGGCAAACACTTGACTGTGTATTGTGTGCCTCTCCAGGTGAAGGCAAATTGAGGCCTCCATTCTTCTGCTATGGGAATAGAGAAGAAAGCATTAGCAATGTCTATGGTAGCATACCATTTGGCCTCCCTGAATTCCAGCTCATATTGGAGTTCCATCATGTCTGGTACAGCTGCACTCATGGGTGGAGTTACTTCATTCAAGGCACAGAAATCAACTGTCAGACGCCACTCTCCATTCTGCTTTCGCACAGGCCAAATTGGACTGTTGAAAGGTGAATGAGTTTTGCTGATGACCTTCTGACTCTCCAACTGACGAATCAAGTTTTGAATGGGCACCAAAGAGTCACGGTTGGTTCTGTATTGTCTGTGATGCACAGTTTGAGAAGCAACTGGCAATTTAACATCCTCTATCTCATGTTGTCCCACAACTGCAGATTCATCTGAAAGCTCAGGTCTAATGGACAACTTCAATTTTCCTCCATCAACTTCTAGAGTTGCTATTCCAAAGGCCCATTTGTAACCCTTAGGGTCTTTAAAACGCCCTTCTCTCAGAAAATCAATTCCCAAAATACAAGGTGCGTTAGGTCTTGTTTCAATAGCGTGTTTCTTCCACTGTTTCCCAGTTAAACTTATGTCAATCTCTATCTTAAACAACTCTTGAGATCCACCAGTGACTCCCTGAATAGTTATAGATTCTCCCTCTTGATAATTTCATGGTATTATGGTTCATTGAGCTCCTGTGTCAACTGAGGCCCTGTACTTCTGAAATTTTGAAGTGCCAGGCCACTGGATGTACACATCCCAATAGATTCTGTTATCTCCATTATCCCTTACCTCCCCCTGGTGGAAGGCAGGGCACCCCTAATGGTGGGGATTACCTCCACATGTACAGCTGGCACAACGTCCAGCACCAGAATTAGGATCACTGTTGGAGCTATCAGAGTTGTCCTGGGAAACTGAGGAAGTGACAGCTACCCTCCTGGTATTGCTACCTCGGGATCTGCCCCTCTGCAGCTCCCGTAACCTCTTGAAAAGATCCGAAGGTGGTTGACCATCCCATCTGTTCATGTTCTCACCAAACTGATCACGCAGAGTTATCCAGATACTGCCACGTGATTGCTTCTGCTGTCTGGTTTGGTGTGACCTATTCTGGAATAGCCTCCTTGGAACACATCTGTTCCTAACAGCTGAAACTAGTATCCATCTGGAGGAAGAGGAATCAGAATCATCCCCCTTCATCAAGTTGGATATGGAGGTTTTAAATTTCTCCTTCAGCTCTTTCATGCAGTTTTCAATCTTTCCAGACAAAGTTTCAATGGCTGAAACCAAAGAAGTACGTGCAAGACTATCCTCCAATTGCCTCATTTGGCCAGTGAAATGGCCAAGAGTAGGAGGTACTCCACCATAATTTCTTGCCACAATTCTTCTCCATACAACACTTCCCTCACAGCAAACTCTCTCAGGTGCTTGATTCCCTCATCTACTGTGGTCCAAGGCTTAGGGTTCCATGGTAAATCATCTCTGCTAGGGACCCATCTCTGCTACCTCCTAAGAACCGCCAGTAAGAGGCGTGCCCACAGAGAAACTTCACCAAGGCACTTGCCTAGATGCCTGTCTATGCCTGTATTTTTCGAGAGCGTCTCCAACTGGGAGGCCGACTTGTCGCCTACCACCAAGGCTGGGGCTCCAATATCAAAACACCTGCCTAGCCAACTCAGGATTGGCTCAGTGTCTCCTCTGATGTAATCCTTCCTCACATGCCTAATTTCCTGCCTGGGTGCATTAGCTGACTGTATATCATCCTCCTCCTCCGAATCATCATCATCATCTTCTAGAGCTCACTGTCCCCATACTCCTGCTGCAATTCTCCATGCAATTGCCTGGAGTTCAGAGGCACTTACAGCAGTTGCTAATTTACTAGGGCCCATATCCAGGTGTGTTCTCAAGATGTCTGCCAGACTTTTAAGGCTAACCTTCTCTTCCTCATCAGAAGGATCTTTCTTAACAGAGGTACCCTGAACAGAAGGACCCTCACCTCCTTCTGCATTTTCTCAGCCTCTCCTGCAGCCTCTCCTGCAGCCTCTCCTGCAGCATCTACGCTTCCTTCTGCAGCTCCTTTGTGCTTTCTGGTGAGAGTAGCAACCAAATTCACTGGTTTAGCTTTCTCATTCGCAGCAGAGTCAGCAGGAACAGAGAGATTCTGTGCAGATACAGCAGATACTCTTTGGGACCCCACAGCCACTGCCACTTCCATTTTGGCAGCAGAGGGAGGAAGAGATTGTGCCTCATTAATGGTGCCTTCCTGCGTAGTCATGGCACTTATCTGAGATCCTGGTGTAGTTCCAGGAGCTACTGTCAGAGTTCCTGCAGCTGCTGCAACTAGCTCTGAACCAAAGCTATTGGCAGCTTCCTCATAAGCTTTCTCTTCTCTACACTTAATTGTGATCTCCTGGACACTGTAAGGAGAATCAGAACCTAACTCCAGATCTCTCTGAGCTCTTCTGTGTTTTCTTTTACATCTGCACAAGCTGCTAGAGCAAATAGCTCCATGTCTTTCTTTATACAGTGCTACCAGCAGCCATATGACTATTACAACAAACACCAGATTCAAACTCAGTATAAAAATCAGTTTAGGGTCCCATTTGTTCACATAACCCTCTGCAAGAGGAATAGCAAACTCATATGCTTCTGCTGGCAGATTTGTAGTTGAGTTGCCATAACTCCCTAGTCCAATAAAACCAGAAGAGTACTCAACACCTTTCAGTAACTTGTTCTTACCCCAAAGAAACAGCTTATATGCCACATATCTCACAATTTCATCTATCATAGCAGAAACGGCCCATCGATAATCGTCACACTAAGAATATATAATATGCCAAAGGATACAAAGCAGCTTCATTTCGCTCCCTAATCTGAGCAGAAATAAATCATACAAGCAATCGCCTTGCATTGGAGCACCAAAATATGAATTGTAACAGTGTGAGAGCTGAAATTCCCCTCCTACGCCAACAATAACCAGGCTAGCTCCATCTGCAAGCAAATGAAAATTGTATTTACAAGCAAAACTACAATATATGATGAAATGCAATGAAAATGTACAAATATACACTCTTCACAACATTCACAAATATGTACAATCAACAGAAAAGCACAACCAAGCCCCCTTTGCTTCCCCCAAGGGGCCTCCCCTGCAGCCAGAAGGACTCCCCTCAGACCCTGCTGGCAGAAGGCAGAGAGTCAAGAAGCAGAGCAGCTGTTAGACTTAGCTTGTCAAGGTCGGTGTGTTATATTCAGCCAGAAAAGAAGAAGCTGGCAGACAGAAGCTGAGCAAGCTGACACTGCCCAACTCCCCAACCTTGTTTTGAGTAGAGATTCTTAAACATTTCTATCTCTCTAATGGAAGTGTTTAGAATAATCATTATTTTGCTTTCTTACACCTAATAGTGATTGATTTACATTCTTTCACTTTCTGTGCTCGAACTTTGTGAAGACAAATTAAAAAGACAGTCTTAAAACCATAACACAGAGTCATACACACAATTAAATCAATGCAAGAAATTCTGCTCCTTCCCACTGACAGATATTCAGCCATCTCCTGGAAAGCAGGGCTCCATCATATGTTAACAGTTACCTGGGACAACAAATGCCATCACTCTAAATATCTTTCCATTCCTTCTTCTCCTCGCTCTATACACTGAGCAAAACATGTAGAATTTCAGTCATAAAACAGTTTGTGTTAGAAGTGACCTCTAAAGGTCATCTGGTCCAACCCTCCTGCAGTAAGCAAGAAAATTCCCAATTAGATCAGTTTGCTCAGAGCCCCACAAGCCTGACCCTGAACATCATATGTTATGGCATATAGCTTTATTCAGTTGGAATCAATTGTTCCAACTGTGTCCCCTCAAAGCCTCTTGTGCACTCCAAACTGACATTCTGACAGGGTGATGTGAGAAACAGAAAAGATTTGGTGCAGTGCTCAGCAGTAACAAAAGCATCCCAGTGCTATCAACAGTTTCCAACACAAATCCAAAACATATCT
The DNA here is from genome assembly GCF_027791375.1 of Indicator indicator. Taxonomy (NCBI): domain Eukaryota; kingdom Metazoa; phylum Chordata; class Aves; order Piciformes; family Indicatoridae; genus Indicator; species Indicator indicator. Next base: position 39,572 of record NW_026539065.1, on the reverse strand, counting down.
CCATACCAGTGACTAGGAAGAAAATTAACACTATCCCAGCCAAAAACAGCACAAGAGATTATTCTTGTACAGAAATAAAATAACAGTAGTAGGATATTATTCAATACCACTTCACTGCAACAGGTATCCAGATTTTCACTGATGCATCATACTGTTATAGGTAGATGTGGTGCGTTGAGATTCCCCCTCACATTAACCATGCCAGACTAGCTCAGTTCAGAAACAAATGAAGCTATATTTACAAGCAAAAACTGCAGTCTACAATGGAATGCAATGAATATATTAAAAAAAATACAGTATTTACAATATTTACACATATGTACAATTGACAAAACCAGCATGAAACCCTCCTGGCCAGAGCCAGGAAAGCTGTCTCTCTGCCTCCCCCTTCCCTGCCTTACCCAGACCCTCCCTGGCCAAAGAAAAGAGAGAAAAGAAGCAGAGATTTATGCTAGACTTAGTGTTCAAGGTCAATATGTTATCTTCTTCAGCGAAGTAAGCAAGAAACACATAAGCACCCTCCTAGGCTGCCCAGCAGAAACACACACCAGTCTGAACTTTGTTTTGAGTACTAAATCTTAAAGGGTGCTATCCCTCCAGTGGAATTGTTTAGAATAATCATTATTTTTCTTTCCTATACCAAATAGTGATTTATTTACATTCTTATTGGTTTCTGCTAAAGATCTGTGAAAAAAATTTAAAGGCATATCCCTAAAACCATCATAGTAGAATCTAGTAGCTGTCACTTTTAATGGTAGACTTCTATGAAAGAATGAAACTTTTGCATATTATTACATTAGGAATAATGCTGAAATTACATGTAAGAACTGGGTGATAGAGAAAACGTGAGCTAGCATATCAGTATCAGGAATAATTAGCTAATTAAACTGAATTATAGCTACAGGTTTTTAAGGAGGCCTGCGCTGCAGTAGGAGCTGAACTGTGAACTTTTTTTAGACATGGACACCAACAGCAGGATTTTGTGTAAGTACAGGAATACCTTACAACAGCTTTAAACATAAAAAAATAATTTATGATCAGTGGCCACACTAACAGAGACAGGGCCTTGTCATAGGGCAGATGAGATGTAATTTCATCCCTGAAGTTATTTATAAAAATGTACTTAGAGTCAGAGATGTTTTAAAACATGTAAAAGTCTACAGTTTTCTGGAAGACAGAGGGTTTTTTAAAATGATAGATACCTTATCAAGTAGCCAGTAAAGGTTTACACCATCTCTACTGCATGAAACTCTTGACTGTATGTTCTCTTTTACTATGTAGAAGAATAAGTGAATCTCAGAAAACTAACAAAAGCAGGATGACAATAAGATTTGAAAGACTGGTTTTAAAGACCTAAGTTGGAAATTATTAGCAGTTGATGGAGCATTTTCAAGTCCCCTTAGAAATGATAATAAAAGTAAGTCCATTATTTAAACCTATCATAAACACATAATTAGGAATATAAGAGCAAAGTACTTTTTCTTAAATTTCTGAGTACTCTCATGATCAAATTGTGTTTATTTCCTTTATTTCCTTGTTTAAAATGCAGAATATAAGATTAAGCCCCACTTCTGTGTTGAAATACTGCTGTTACTACAAGGTGCTGCAGAAAGAAGGGTAGAAAGTGTAAGCAGGTTAGCAAATTTATTTCCTTGCATGGGAAAGTAGGAAAAAATATATTTAAACAAATTATGCATTTAATTAAAATAATAATTCTCTTTATGTTCTTATAAGTTTGGATGCAACCTGACTAGTGGAACCCATTTGCAAATGTACCTGGTACAGCAAACCACTCTTTTCTGTTAAGTGTAGAGAACATAGGGAAAATTATGATTCCTCAGTTGTGCCATCTTTTCCATGCAGTTCTTTGGCATGAAAAATCTGCCCCAAAGAGAAGGACTGTGTCAAAATAGTACTGAATCCTCACTTAATGGTAAGCAAATATTGGGAAATTTATTAGGATGAACACAGAGATTTTCAAATTAAATATATGACTGAGTGACATTGAGATTTATTCAGGTGTTTCATAGTTTATTCTTACAAGGTTTTTCATGATTCAAGATTTTCTAAAGGTGGTTTTATACACAAAATTTTAAATTTCTACCAATATTTATTTAAGTATTTTAATACTTATTTAATTTAATACTTATTTAAGTATTTATAATACTTTAAGTATTTATAATACTTAAATAAATATCTCATGGATCATGAATGTGTTTTTGCATATTATCACAGAATCACAGAATCACAGAAATATTCAGGGTGGAAAAGACCCTCAGGATCATCAAGTCCTCTCATACAAAGCAAAATATGTCCTTTGGCTAAAATCTATAACTCTACGGTTTTCTATAGTTTTAAAATCAAATTACCCTTGAAAAAATTATTTAGCCCATAAAAATAAATTATTTTTGCATTCTGACTGGAAAGATTTTGTTAATGTAGAAGAAATAGTTGCAGAAATGCTCAGACATCTCAACACTTATTTATACAAATACAAATATATTGATACTTATTTTTAATTCAAAGTATACAGTACCACCTATAATTATTTTGTATAAAATTATCCTAATAAAAATTTAAAGGAAATAAACACAACAATTCCCCCCCCAAAAAAAACTTAATGTCTGTTTTTTTAATGAGATAACTGAAAAATCGCATTAAACATGACCTTCACGTGATGCAGACCAGATATATTAATTTCTCCTACTAACACTGTTTTAAACAGCACTCTTGTGAATGTTTTCTAAAGAAAGAAGTAGTTCTTTTGGACTTGATTTTTCCATGGATTTAGCATCCAGCAGTCTCAGTAAATGTTCAGATTCATAGGTGTAAATTGTTCTCAGTGGGAGATCCTAGGTGTTCATCTTTCTTGATGATTTTAGCTTTTGTAGAGGATTTGAACACATGGAGACCTGACAGTAAGAGTTCTTCCTACATATTTTTGCTTTTACAAGATTCTTCCTCCTGCAAGACAAGTGTATGCATAAACAAGATAAGCAAGTACCAGTGAGGTGTTATTTGGAGGACTTTTTTAGTCTTCAGGGGATTTTAAACCAGACTCATGCGTCCATTCCATTTACTGATTTGGATGTGGCTTTAGAGCAGTATTTCTTTACCCACCATGCATTTTGATTCAATAGTTCTTCTCACCTGCTGACATATATGAGTCTTTCCGAGGTAGAAAGGTTTACACTACCTGCAGTTTATTACTTATCTGAACCATCCAAAAAGCTCAGTAACAGGTGACACAGTGGCCTGTTCAAGCAATAAGGTAGCAAAGAACCAGGTATATAAGCTAACTGCGTTTGGGAATGAAAAATGTCAGAGAATGCACCACAAAATATCCAGTTCATGACATATTCTGTGGTTATCAATGGGTGTCCTGTCTGACATTGTGAAACTTCCATACAGGAAGATACTCTTATTTTAGTCCTACAGAGTCAAAAGAATAGACATAAGCCTCTGTTGATTTTGATGAGTTTATTTACACCACAACTCAGTTCAACATGTTCTGAAAACAATTTTCTTAGGCACTTAAATGTCTTTCTGTGATAATGGTGTAGTACATAGCAGATGTATCCATAACCTAATAATTTAATTAACGGAGTAATGTTGCAGCAGGTGCTATATCAAAAGGGTTTAATCAGATATATGAAAGTGTCCTTTCTGTTTTCTGTGAGAAACTAACCAACATTCCATTTCCAATGTTTAGTCTGGCCAGGACAGCTATTAAAATCTCACTCATTTAGTCTTGTGGGTTTGCTATTTGATTCAAGCTTGGTGATGGGAACATTTGGTCTTGAATATTTTATTTCCTGACATGGCCAGCTTCCAAATACCTAGGAGAAAGCTCACAAAACATTTGTTTTGAAAGTTTAGCTTTGCTTTAAAACTCAGCTGGCCTGTTCAACAGGTATTTAAAAATACCATGAGTACATTTTTATTTCTTTCCATTATGTTTCCTAATCTTTATTGTTGTATGTTTTTGTAGATCTAGTACTTTCTGCCTTTGCTGCTTGCTTATTTATGTGTGTATGGCATCAAATTATTTATTTTCTTCCTGCTTATTTTAAACAGGTCTTTACCTGTTTCTGCTGAAACCTCAACTTTCTCCATTTTCTCTTCTAGGGAAAAATCATAGAATCATAGCATCAAGAAGGCTGGAAGAGACCTCAAAGATCATCGAGTCCAACCTGTCACCCTAAACCTCATGACTATCTAAACCATGGCACCAAGTGCCACGTCCAATCCCCTCTTGAACACCTCCAGGGATGGTGACTCCACCACCTCCCTGGGCAGCCCATTCCAATAGCCAACCACTCTCTCTGTGAAGAACTTTCTCCTCACCTTCCGCCTAAACCTCCCCTGGCACAGCTTGAGACTGTGTCCTCTTGTTCTGGTGCTGGTTGCCTGGGAGAAGAGACCAACCCCCTCCTGGCTACAACCTCCCTTCAGGTAGTTGTAGACAGCAACGAGGTCACCCCTGAGCCTCCTCTTCTCCAGGCTAAACAGTCCCAGCTCCCTCAGCCTCTCCTCATAGGGCTTGTGCTCAAGGCCTCTCACCAGCCTCGTTGCCCTTCTCTGGACATGCTCCAGCAATTCAACATCTTTCCTAAACTGAGGGGCCCAGAACTGGACACAGTTTAGGATGTAAACACTTCAGTTTGCAGACTTCTGCTAAGTAACAGAAATCTCTTTAAATGTGTTTCTGTTTTGAGTTAAAATAAACCTTCCCTGTACAATACAGCTAAAATGAATTTTGGCTTAATCCTATGACTTACAACATTTACTAACTTTTAGGGGAACATTGTTACACAGGCATTAAATGCATTTGAAACCCCTTCCACAATGCCTGCAATTCACTTTTCTGGTGAATATATCTGGTATCTGGCCATTTTTCCTAGTATGTTTTTGTGTGGCTTTAACTAAATTTGGATGCTCTCTGACCAAGTTACAAAAACTAAGTCATGCAGAGGATTTAAAAAAAAAAAAAAACGTTTTCTTTATTTGTCTTTTTGGATTTTGTTTGTTTTAAATGTAAACACTTCTCAATAGATATGAAGATTTATAATCTTGATTCTGATTTCTAAGAAATCAGTCAAGGAATTTAGGAAACCAGCATGGCTAAGGATATCCTGATCAAACTGAGACACAAAATTGAAACACCTAGGCAGTGGAACCATAGACACACATGATGGAAAGAATGTAGGGATACTGTTTGGGAGTATAGGGATGGAAACTCTATGGCTAAATTTGGCAAAGAATGTAAAAAATGTCCTCTACATGTATGTTAATCAGAAAATAAAGGCAAACCAAGTTGTACTCCCTTTGATAAATGAGATGAGCATCTGATGACAACTAACATGATGATGACTGAGGTACTTAACAATTTAATTTCCTCAGTTCTTAACTGTAATTGCTCTTTCCACATCTGTCAAGTCCTTGTATCTCAAGGCAGATACTGGGGGAATAAAGTCCCACTCATTCTAAGAGATGAGGTTTGAGAATACCTGAGGAACTTGAAAATACAAGTCAATGGGACTCAATTAGATGTATCTCAGAGTACTTGCTGGGATCTTGCTGATGCAGTTGGCAAGCTGATCTCCAACATATTTGAAAAGTCATGGCAGTCAGGCAAAGTCTTTACTTACCAGAAGGTCCTTTTAAAGGTCCTGTCTAACAGAAATCATCCTAGGATTCATTCTTTGATTGTATAATAGTTCTTTAAGACATTGATCTCACATACATGTGTGGACAGAAACTTAACTACATGCCAGTGAAAAATAGTCTATTATTTTCTCCTGCCAAATAGTTTTTCTTCCTTTCCTGTGCTCTCAGTATAATTAACAAGTGAGAATCTGCCCACGCTACATCAGCAGAGAACAGAATAACACAGCTTTAAAAGAATTTCAACACCTGACTTTTCTACTAATAAAGTCCAAATGATAGAATTCTGTAATCTATTCTCAAGCTTCAGCGAATTAATTTGCATAATTTAAATTAACAAGTCTTAAAAAAAGCATATTCTACCAACGCTCTTGGTAGATGTCAGTCTCATAATATAATATTAAAATAGCCTTGGGTCATTAATTTCAAGAAGTGATAAATCATGCTCAAAAACTGTCACTAACAACCACCATTTACTAAACTTGAAAAAAAGAAACTTCCTATTTTTTTTTCCACATATATTTGTTCAAGTAACTATGAAATTCTCTGGGTAATGATGAGCTGCCTTAGTTCCAGAGGGAATGGGGTGGGGGAGGAGAGGAATAAATAAGAGTGCTAAAAATATTTTTTAAAGAAAAATAAAGTGCTTATTCTCACATACAAACTTTATTTTTCTTAACAAATTAAAGAAGTTAAGTATACAGTTAAGGAACTGAAAAAAAATCCCCAAAAACCAAGAAACCCCCAAAATCCAAACCAACCCCACAAAACAAAACAAAACAGCCTGGGATAGCCTGCATTGATGGGCTGAGGTCAGTTGTACGAGGTTTAATGAAGCCAAGTGATGGGTCCTGCACTTGGGCCACAAAAAATTCCATGCAACACTACAGGCTTGGGGCAAATTGGCTTGCCCAGCAGAGAAAGACCTGGGGTAGACAGCCACCTGAACATGAGCCAGCAGTGTGATCAGGTGATCAAAATGGCCAAAGGTATCCTGTCTTGCATCATGAACAGTGTGACCAGCAGGTCTAGGGATGTGATTGTTTCCCTCTACTCAGCACTGGTGAGGCTGTTGGTGAAGGCACCATATGCCCAGAGTTATGCCCCCAAATACCAGCAAACTTGTCCCAACATGTTTGGGTAAGTCCCCCCTTCCACCGTCCTTCCCAGAGAGGGGGACAAAGGCCCAGGTGTCAACCTGTCTCCTTAAGGGGTAAACAACTACGTGCACCCATCGCATGGCATGCTCTTGATCTTTCCATCTAAGGGCATAATTCTAGCTTCATGCTTTCTGTAGGGTAAAGCAGGTTGACAAGTGTGCCCATTGGCCAGATCCAGCCTTGAAAAATCTGTATTTCCCCCTCTTGTTTACCAATTTGCTCTCTCCTTTTGCTTTCTCTCACTTTGCTCGAGCTACGTAAGCTCGCAGTGCCTGAGTTTTCTCACTCCCACATGCAAGCATACTAGAGGCCTCTGCAATATGGAAAGAAGCCAGCTCCCCGAGCTGCTTGATCAACCAGCAAAGGAAATCCCTTTGCTGAAGCTACGAAAACCAGTGTCGTAAGCCCAGTTGCATCTTCGGGAGGACTGGAACCCTGAGGGTAATCTTTAGCCCAGAAGGGGAAGGACTAACACAAGCCAGGCAGTCCAGCTGATCAGCAGCAATGTGCCTTGCATGACCCCCACTGTTTGCGAGAGATAAGAGGAGCCAGCCACTGTCGCCGCTCCGCGACCCTGTGCCCTCAGGATAATGTAACCCGGGATTTTCTGAGAAAAAGAGAGAGACATCCTCTCCTTTGAGTTCAAGCCAAGGCCTGCATTGTCACCTTAATGGGAAGCAGTCACCAAGAGATTCGGCGTAATCAGCTTACTTTGAGCTAAGCAGGGGGAAGCATCACTCCACCATACCCCTTCCCCGAAGCCTGGCTCTGGGATCAGAGACAGCTGACCCTGCCCACCGGGAACCATCACCCCGACTGCGAGGGCCGACCCCGAAGGACTTGGCCCCCCCGTGCAGGACCACTCTCCTGGACCGACCCTGATGGGCCGACTCTCTTCAGGGAGCCGCGCCAATTCTGCCAGCCCCCTGTTGCTGCAATTGCACCGTGGGACCATCCTGCCAAGGGAAGCTGCTGACCAGCAGAAAGTTGCCCCTCCCACAGCTGCTGAACGAGAAAAAAAGCCTTGCCTCACCCGCGGAGGCGGGAGGAGAAAGTCAGACACCGCCCAGAACAGGCCAGCCCCCGGCCAACAGCCAGCGAGCAGCCAGTGTAACTCAGCAACTTGCCTTGCTACAAAGAAAGACACAGTGTAACATTTAATGTATGCAACACTCAGTAACATCTAATTCAAAGCACCCGCGCCTAGCCGCATGATATTCCAGCTTGAATTGCCTCATAATAACATTGTAAATTTCTGTGTACATAGTTACAGCTGCCAACGCGTCTTGTCGACTCTCCATCTAGTGGAAAAGCGGTGGAACTGCACCCTTCATTCCCTTAACAGATATTAATTCTGTAAATATTCTGATGGGGTCAAATTGTATATACTAAACCAGTTATGGAATATATTTTCATAACCGTGTATTAGAATCAATATATAAAGGTTATTAATCTGCTATAAATATTTTTATAGTTAATAAAAAGTAATTTTCATAATTCATATTTTGAATTCATAAATTAATAACCATCCTCCATCCTTATTCACCACAGAGGCCACACCTTGAATACTGTGTTCAGTTTTGGGCCCCTCGCTATAAGAAAGCCATTGAATTGATGGAGTATGTCCAAATAAGAGTAACAAAGCTGGTGAAAATTCTGGAGAAAAAAGCTTATGAGGAGAAGCTGCAGAACTGGGATTGTTAAGTCTGGAGAAGTTGAGCCTGTGGGGAGACCTCATTGCTGTCTATAGCTACATGAAAGGAGGTTGTAATGAGGTGGGGATTGGTCTTTTCTCACTAGTACCAGGTGACAGAATGAAATAAAAAGAGATTGTCCCAGGGGAGGTTTAGATTGGATATTAGGAAAAAAGTCTTTATAAAAAGAGTGGTCAAACATTGGCATAGACTGCCCAGGAAGGTGGTGGAGTCACTGTCCCTGGCCGTGTTCAAGAAATGTGTGGACATGGGTCTTTGGGATGTGGATTAATAGTCACAGTGGTGTTAGGCTGAACATGATGATCTTGAAACAATTTCATGATTCTGTGATTCTATATACACTTAACAATTACTATGCATCCTGCTAAATATTATCTTTTTTGCTATCTAAAAAAATTTACTCTACTCTGTGAGGAAGGATGGATGGGATTAATGTATTCTTGTAGGTCTGATCCTGGAATCATAGAATTCTCTAGGTTGGAAGAGACCTCTAAAGGCCATCTAATCCAACCCGCCATGCAGTAAGCAGGGGCATGCTCATCTAGATCAGGTTGCCCAGAGACCTGTCAAGTGTCACCTTCAACATTCCCAGGGATGGGGCGTCAACTATCTTCCTGGGCAACCTGCTCCAGTGTTCCACTACCCTCATGGTAAAGAACTTCCTAGCCTCCAAAATATATGATATACCTATTAGTATTTTTTTCCATCTGCAGGTTAGCTCAATGAGATTAGGCATCATAATCTCATTGCTTTGAAAATATCATACTAGTTTTCCTTTTTTTCTTGTAGTTAGTGAGAATGGCATGGCCCAAACAGTTTACACATCTTTGGCATCTATTATGGTACACTTAAACTAAATATTTCACAATGACTTAAAGGTATAATGTCAGAGCTTTGTCAGGTATATTCAGTGTGAGATATAGGTTAGTAGGTCTTTCTTTGTTGTTTTTTTTTTTAATTGCAGATGAAAATATATTTTTTCTTTGCAGCTGACATACTCCAAAATAACCATGTTGCAAAGAAGTGTATCTTTGCATTGGTTCCAATTCAGAAAGAATGTGGTATTTTAACTTTGTTATAAATATTATAATTATGAATGAGTGGCAGAAATATTAATAAAGACATTTAAAATTCATTAAAGTACAAACTATGCCAAAAATTATTTACAGTTAATATTTACAGGTACATGTATTCAGTTGAAAGAACCATCTTTACAGAATGTGTATATGTAAGTAATCTGAACAACTATAGATGAATTAGAACATTTAGAAAATTTGGAAACAGCACGTAGTTTGAAAGACAGGACTGGCTGGTGAACAGCAAGTCCGCAAAACAGAGTGGCTTGGCAAAAACTTTAACAGAACCTTTACAGGAAAATACTTAGTTTACTCACAGATTATAGTTTTTCAGAATCTTTCTTAGGAACTGCATTTGTAATCCAGAAATTGTGACACAGATGTGCCATAATAATCAGAGACAAAATGGCACCAACTCCATTGTGCACACTGTGCTTTTGCCAAAGTTCCTGGTGCCTTCTGAGGAAACATTCAGAGGCTTTTTCAGCTTAGTCCATAGGTGCATTGCCTGAGAAGGGGCTTCCTACTCAGTGGGAAAGACTTGCCGCTGAGGGTTTGCATGGCACAGGAAAATGGCTCCTCAGCGATGGGGGTGGGTGGGGGTGACGCCCCCCGCTGCTCGTTGGGTTTGGCCAGGATGGCTGCTGACTGGACAAAGCGATGTCCCCACTTGCGGGGCTTAAGCAGTCTGGGATGAGTGGTGCACACAGGTTACAATGGTTCCCTTGTTTGGCAATGGGTCAGGCAATGGCTGACTCCATTTGTGGGACATGGTTCACAGTCCACGGAGCCTGCATGCAGCATGGTGCCACCCATAGCCGGACAATGGCTAGCTCATAGAATCATAGAATCAACCAGCTTGGAAGAGACCTCCAAGATCATCAAGTCCAACCTATCGCCCAGCCCTATTCAATCAATTAGACCATGGCACTAAGTGCCTCATCCAGTCTTTTCTTGAACATCTGGCCTCCTGAACTGGTTGATGGGGTCAAGGAGCAGTGTTATACTCCTGAAATCAATGTGGAATTAGTTCAAGACTTGTTGAGTCACTTGGATATTCACAAGTCCATGGGACCTGATGGGATTCATCCTAGGGTGCTGAAAGAGCTGGCAGATGAGCTGGCCAAGCCTCTCTCCATCATTTTCCACCAGTCCTGGCTCAGTGAAGAGGTCCCAGAAGACTGGAAACCGGCCAATGTGACGCCCATCCACAAGAAGGGACGGACAGAAGAACCTGGGAACTACAGGCCTGTCAGCCTGACCTCAGTGCCAGGGAAAATCATGGAGCAGATTGTCTTGGGGGCGATCACTGCACACCTGAAGGATGGTCAAGGAATCAGGCCCAGCCAACATGGATTTAGGAAGGGCAGGTCCTGCCTCACCAACCTGATCTCCTTCTATGATCAGGTAACCAGCCTGGTGGATGTGGGAAAGGCTGTGGATGTAGTCTACCTGGACTTCAGCAAGTTCTTTGACACTGTCCCCCACAGCAAACTCCTGGCCAAACTGGCAGCTTGTGGCTTGGACAGCAGCACTCTGCACTGGGTTAGGAACTGGCTGGAGGGCAGAGCCCAGAGAGTGGTGGTGAATGGTGCCACATCCAGCTGGCAGCCTGTCACTAGTGGTGTCCCCCAGGGATCAGTGCTGGGCCCCATCCTGTTCAAGATCTTTATTGATGATCTGGATGAGGGGATTGAGTCCATCATCAGTAAATTTGCAGATGACACCAAGCTGGGAGCAGGTGTTGATCTGTTAGAAGGTAGAAGGGCTCTGCAGAGGGACCTTGACAGGCTGGACAGATGGGCAGAGTCCAACATGATGGCATTCAACAAATCCAAGTGCCGGGTGCTCCACTTTGGCCACAACAACCCCATGCAGAGCTACAGGCTGGGGCCAGAGTGGCTGGAGAGCAGCCAGGTGGAAAGGGACCTGGGGGTACTGGTTGACAGGCGCCTGAACATGAGCCAGCAGTGTGCCCAGGTGGCCAAGAGAGCCAATGGCATCCTGGCCTGCATCAGGAATAGTGTAGCCAGCAGGAGCAGGGAGGTCATTGTACCCCTGTACACAGCATTGGTTAGGCCACACCTTGAGTACTGTGTCCAGTTCTGGGCCCCTCAGTTTAGGAAAGATGTTGAATTGCTGGAGCATGTCCAGAGAAGGGCAACGAGGCTGGTGAGAGGCCTTGAGCACAAGCCCTATGAGGAGAGGCTGAGGGAGCTGGGACTGTTTAGCCTGGAGAAGAGGAGGCTCAGGGGTGACCTCGTTGCTGTCTACAACTACCTGAAGGGAGGTTGTAGCCAGGAGGGGGTTGGTCTCTTCTCCCAGGCAACCAGCACCAGAACAAGAGGACACAGTCTCAAGCTGTGCCAGGGGAGGTTTAGGCGGAAGGTGAGGAGAAAGTTCTTCACAGAGAGAGTGGTTGGCTATTGGAATGGGCTGCCCAGGGAGGTGGTGGAGTCACCATCCCTGGAGGTGTTCAAGAGGGGATTGGACGTGGCACTTGGTGCCATGGTTTAGATAGTCATGAGGTTTAGGGTGACAGGTTGGACTCGATGATCTTTGAGGTCTCTTCCAGCCTTCTTGATTCTATGATTCTATGATTCTATGATCTCCAGAGACAACGGCTCCAACAGCTCCCTGGGCAGCCCATTCCAATGGGCAATCACACTTTCTGTCAAGAACTTCCTCCTAATATCCATCCTAGATCTCCCCCGGTACACCTTGAAACTGTGTCCCCTTGTTCTGTCACTGGTTGCCTGGGACAAGAGATCAACCCCTACCTGACTACAGCCTCCCTTCAGGTAGTTGTAGACAGCAATAAGGTCTCCCCTGAGTCTCCTCTTCTCGAGGCTAAACAATCCCAGCTCCCTCAGCCTCTCCTCATAGGGTTTGTGTTCCAGGCCCCTCACCAGCTTCGTCACCTTTCCCTGGACTCATTCCAGTACCTCAACATCTCTCTTGAATTGAGGAGCCCAGAACTGGACACAGTGTTCAAGGTGTGGCCTGACCAGTACTAAGTACAGGGGAAGAATAACCTCCCTTGTCCTGCTGGCCACATTATTCCTGATACAGGCCAGGATGCCATTGGCTCTCCTGGCTGCCTGGACAAACTGTTGGCTCATGTTCAGCTTAGTATCAACCAGCACTCCCAGGTCCCTCTCTGTCTGGCTGCTCTCCAGCCACTCTGTCCCCAGCCTGTAGCGCTGCTTGGGGTTGTTGTGGCCAGAGTGTAGAACCCTGCACTTAGACGTGTTAAATCTCATCCCATTGGCCTCTGCCCACCCACCCAGCTTGTCAAGGTCCCTCTGCAGGGCCCTCCTACCCTCTAAAAGATCGACGGCTGCTCCTAACTTGGTGTCATCTGCAAATTTACTGATGATGGACTCAATCCCCTCATCCAGATCATTGATAAAGATATTGAGATTTAACACGTCTAAGTGCTGAGTTCTACACTTTGGCCACAACAACCCCATGCAGGGCTACAGGCTGGGGTCAGAGTGGCTGGAGAGCGGCCAGGCAGAAAGGGACCTGGGGTCACTGGGTGACAGCAGGCTGAACATGAACCAGCAGTGTGCCCAGGTGGCCAAGAAGGCCAATGGCATCCTGGCCTGTATCAGGAATAGTGTGGCCAGCAGGACAAGGGAGGTTATTCTTCCCCTGTACTCAGCCCTGGTCAGGCCACACCTTGAGTACTGTGTCCAGTTCTGGGCCCCTCATTTCACAAAAGATGTTGAGTTGCTTGAATGTGTCCAGAGGAGGGGAACAAAGCTGGTGAGGGGTCTGAATCACAAGCCATCTGAGGAGAGGCTGAGGGAGCTGGGGTTGTTTAGCCTGGAGAAGAGGAGGCTCAGGGGTGACTACCTGAAGGGAGGTTGTAGCCATGTGGAGATCGGTCTCTTTTCCCAGGCAACCAGCAACGGAATGAGGAGACACAGTCTCAAGTTGTGCCAGGGGAGGTTTAGGCTGGATGTTAGGAAGAAATTCTTCACAGAAAGAGGGATTGCCCATTGGAATGGGCTGCCCAGGGAGGTGTTGGAGTCATTGTCCCTGGAAGTGTTTAAAATAAGACTGGATGAGGCACTTAGTACCATGCTTTAGTTGATTAAATGGTGTTGGGTGATAGGTTGGACTTGATGATATTGAAGATCTTTTCCAAACTGGTTCATTCTGTGTGATTCTGTGTAATCTTCTGGAAGAAGCCTTGTATGTTTGTGTTAACAGGTAGAAAAGAGTTTCAGAGGAGAAGGAACCAGATCAAAAGGGTGGAAGTGCCCATGGTACCCTGACAACAGCTGTGGACCTCAGTTTGAAGCAATAGGTTACAACTTCTGGATACCTGAACCCTGTTTCAGGGCTTACCAATGGATAGTATATTCTGTGGTCGATGCAAAGAGTGGCCTCTCTGGTGAGATGAATAGTAGGTGCCCCTGGACCAGTTGGTGCTTGTGGAAGCAATGGCAGCACTAGCCCCACCATACCTGCTAGCCCTATTGGTGCTGCAGGTGGTATAAAGCGACTGGAGCTGGCTTTCACTTCCCTTTGTGAGAGTGTTGGTAGCCAGGAGTTGTCTGCAGAAAGCCAAACAGGTATTGTTGACAGGTCCTGATTCAAGCCAGGACATCTTTGGCCTTCTTGGCCACCTGATCGCACTGCTGGCTCATATTCAGCCAGCCATCAATCAACATCCCCAGGTCCTTTTCTACCAAGCATCTCTCCAGCAACTCATCTCCAAGTCTGTAAAGTTGTGTGGGGCTGTTGTGGCCAAAGTGCAACACTCGACACTTTGTTGAACCTTACACAATTTTCAGCCCATCACTCCAGTCTGTTTAGATCTCTCTGCAGAGCCACTGTGCCCTCCAGAGGGATCATAATAGTAATAGGATCATAACTGCAGTAAATATGATATTAAGACACCATTCTGTTATCAACGTGGTGCTGCAGTGATAACAGATTCCATGTGTGTGATCTTTACATCTGTAAAAGTTATCATAAATGACAGCTTCCAAAACAAAATGGCAATGTAGAAAATGCCAAGCAAAATAAATGTTTTATTTTCCCATGAATAAATGCATTTTTCAATGCTGTTTAATATTATATAACTTCTAAGTTTTTTACAATTATATGAGTAATTATTAAAAACATGGTACTTGCCTTCCATGGAGGAATAAAAAAGATAAATGTTGTTGGCATTTATTACATAGGTGAAGTACAATTCTTGACCTTTGTCCTGCTTGTCTAAGTCTTGTGACAGAAAGCTATCAAACCTTTCAGGAGTTCACATTTTCCTTAACGCTAAATAATGTAGAGGATCAGCCTTACTTAATATCTCCAAAGTAAAATACAGTTTGATAGGATGTGGGACTGGTGTTTCCAGACAGGATGAACAAGCAATGATAAAGGTAAATCCTATTTTGCTGAGCTGAACAGTGATAAAGTTAAACCATGTTTTCATTAAATTAGAAAGTTTAGCTTAACCACAAATGACTGACAGTAGATCACTTTGTAACATAAAAGCCCAGTCCCATCTTATGGAAGGTAGGAGTACACTTCCTGTGAAGTGTATTTGAGTATTCTTCCCTTAACTGGGGATACCCCTCAAGACTGCACCTTGAGGCTGAATGATTATCAATATGGTTCAGTAACATCAATGTTTAATCAAGCAATTATCAAGTTAGCTTTGAACAATTAATAACTGTGAAGCATACTAATATTTGCTATAAGACTTTTTTCTTTATCAAATAATATCCTTTTAGCCTAACATGACCCTTCATTGTTGCAATAAAAATTTACTTTACATGGATTCAGATAGTTTGCCATTCTTTTAACTTGTGGGAAGGACCTTCTACTTCGCTTTCCTATATGTACAAAGCCAGAAAAATTATAATTTGATTTTGCACACAAAAAGCTGTAGAGAACATTACACAATCACTAGGAATGGAAAAATTGCACCTTAAGCTGCTGTGGCAAGTCTGTTAGAAGAAAAAGTAGTATCTGTAGCCTGGCACATGGGAAGCTTGCATTAAACAGATGGACCCTTACCTGCCAAAGAACAGACAAGTTACAGAAAAGTTGGCAAGAAGTTGTTTTCTATTGTGTGCTCTTGTCACACTTTGGTTCTACCCAGGTGTCCCCTAATCATCAGAATGAGGATGGCATTGAGGAGATGGGGATCTCCAGAGCTTTCAGTGCTTCTTGCTAGTGAATTTTCTGGCAGGAGATGAAGGATATAAAAGGTTGGAAAGGATATCAATATGCTACAGCAGTTGTGTCGGTGTGAGCTGAAATTCCCCCCCCCCCACCGACAATAACCAGGCTAGCTCAGTCTGGAAGCAAATGAAAAGCTGTATTTACAAGCAGAGTCTAAAATCTACAATGAAATGCAATGAATATGTACAAATATACAAAATTCACAACATTCACAAATATATACAATCAACAGAAAAAGCACAACCGATCTCCCTTTGCTTCCCCCCAAGGGGACCCTCCCAAAGGGGCCTCCCTCTCCCAGGAGCTTCCCCCCAGACCCCCCTGGACAGAGAAGCAGAGTTAGTTAAGCAGAAGGTTGTTAACTTAGCTGCCAAGGTCAGTACGTGTTATCTTCAGCCAGAAGAGAAGAAGAAACAGCAGCCAGACAGCCCAGCAACTGCCCCCACTGCAGAACGCAGAATGTGCAGAGTGCCCACTTTGTTTTGGGTAATAGTTCTTAAACATTTCTATCTATCCAATGGAAGTGTTTAGAACAATTGTTATTTTGCTTTCTTACACCCAATAGTGACTTATTTACATTCTTTCACTTTCTCTGTTCTGAACTTTGCAAGGAAAAATTAAAAAGACAGTTTCAAACCATCACAGTCCACCCCTTCTAAACAATTCCATTGGCTGCTACTATCATTTATCTAATCTAAAATAATATCTACAACAATAGGTGAATAAAGACCATAGTCCATTCCGGCTATCTCAGATGTAGATGATTCAAAAGAGTCAAATCACAGGAAAAACAGCAAACAGCTTGTTTCCTCGCAGATGGAGCGAAGAAAGGAACAGGGACTCTCAGGTGACTCAGGGCTCTCAGGGTTCGTGCACCGTAGATCTCATGGACTCTCCTCTTGGGCGCGATGCTGTATCTGCGCAACACTCTGAATTTAACCTCTCTCAGCCAAAGTTAGATTTCTTTGTGGAATACATTGAATTTCACCATTTTCTTGCATCACCCAATAGGTGTGACCAGGACCTTCAGCAGAAACCACCCCTCGGACAGGTTTGGCCTCTCCTGAAGGAGAAAATACTCAAACAGTTTTGCCTAACAGATTCTTTTCTCTGATAACAGGAACTCTATCACCTTCCTCCTTTCGCAACAAATCTGATTAGGCAGGTCCAGCTCGATTCACTGAACCTCTACTATTCACCAACCAGGTTGCTTGTGCTAAATGTTTCTCCCAGTTTTTCAAAGATCCACCCCCCATGGCTTTGAGAGTGGTTTTCAGCAAACCATTGTAGCGTTCGATCTTCCCTGCAGCTGGTGCATAGTAGGGAATGTGGAATATCCACTCGATGCTGTGCTCTTTGGCCCAGTTTTTTACAAGATTGTTCTCGAAATGAGTTCCATTGTCTGACTCAATCCTCTCTGGAGTTCCGTGTCTCCACAGGATTTGTCTCTCCAGACCAAGAATGGTGTTACATGCAGTTGCATGAGGAACTGGATAAGTTTCCAGCCATCCAGTGCTTGCCTCTACCATAGTCAGCACATACTGCTTACCAGATGGAGAACGAGGTAGAGTGATGTAGTCAATCTGCCAGGCTTCACCATACTTGTACTTGGACCATCGGTCACCGTACCACAAGGGCTTGATCCGCTTTGCCTGCTTAATAGCAGCACAAATGTCACAGTCACGGATGACTTGTGTGATAGCATCCATGGAAATGTCAATGGATCTGTCACAAGCCCATCGGTAGGTTGCATCTCTGCCTTGATGTCCTGACGAGTCATGGGCCCACCGAGCTAAGAACAGCTCACCTCGGTGTTTCCAGTCAAGATCAGGATCAGGATCAGAGTTTGTGTCCACCTGGGAAACTCTTGCAGCTAGATCTGCCTGATGGTTGTGTAGTTGTTCCTCAGTAGCTTTGCTCTTAGGAATGTGAGCATCGATGTGTCTCACTTTCACTGGGATTCTCTCAATGCGAGCAGCAATGTCTTGCCACAGATCTGCAGCCCAGATAGGCTTTCCTTTCCTCTGCCAGCCATTCTTCTTCCAGTCTTTCAGCCAACCCCACAAGGCATTGGCTACCATCCATGAGTCAGTGTAGAGATAAAGCTTTGGCCATCTCTCACGTTCAGCTACGTTAAGAGCTAGCTGGACAGCTTTTACCTCTGCGAATTGACTGGATTCTCCTTCTCCATCTCTCGCTTCTGCAACTCTGCGTGTTGGGCTCCACACTGCAGATTTCCATCTCCGCTTGTTCCCAACAAGACGACAGGAACCGTCTGTGAACAAAGCATATCTCTTCTCATCATCAGACAGATCACTGTAAGGAGGAGCTTCCTCAGCACGAGTTACTCTCTCCTCTGGAGGTTTAGCACAGCTTGTGCCTTCTGGCCAGTTTGTGATCACCTCCACCAAACCAGGCCTTTTGAGATTTCCCATTCGAGCTCGCTGTGTTATCAGAGCCATCCACTTAGACCAGGTAGCATCTGTTGCATGATGTGGTGAAGAACCTTTGCCTTTGAACATCCAATTCAGAACTGTCAATCTAGGAGCTAGAAGAAGTTGTGACTCAGTTCCGATCACTTCAGAAGCAGCTTTCACTCCTTCATAAGCAGCTAAAATCTCTTTCTCTGTTGGAGTGTAGTTTGCCTCCTGGCCTCTGTAGCCACGACCCCAGAAACCAAGAGGACGTCCTCGTTTTTCCCCTGGAGCTCTTTGCCATAAGCACCAGGTTGGACCATTGTCACTCGCGGCCGTGTACAGAATGTTCTTAATGTCTGGACCAGTTCGGACAGGTCCCAGACCCATGGCTTGGACTACCTCTCGCTTGATCTGGTCAAAGGCTGCTTGTTGCTCAGGACCCCATTGGAAACTGTTTCTCTTTCGAGTCACATCATAGAGAGGTTTCACAATCTGACTGTATCCAGGAATGTGCAGTCTCCAAAATCCCACTATGCCTAGGAAGCGCAGAGTTTCTTTCTTGTTGATGGGATTTGCCATGGTGGAGACTCTGTTTATCACATCCATTGGGATGTGACGGCGACCGTCTTGCCAGCGCACTCCCAGAAACTGGATTTCTCTGGCAGGTCCTTTCACCTTGTCTCGCTTGATAGCGAAACCAGCTTGCAAGAGAATGTCAATGATTTTGTTACCTTTCTCAAAGACTTCTTCAGCAGTCTCACCCCAGACGATGATGTCATCGATGAACTGAATGTGTTCTGGAGCTCCACCTTTCTCCAAAGCATCATGGACCACTGCATGGCAGATGGTTGAACTGTGAATCCACCCCTGGGGCAAACGATTGAATGTGTACTGAATGCCTCTCCAGGTGAAAGCAAACTGAGGCCTGCATTCCTCTGCTATGGGAATAGAGAAGAAAGCATTAGCAATGTCTATGGTAACATACCATTTGGCCTGCTTGGATTCCAGCTCATATTGGAGTTCCATCATGTCTGGTACAGCTGCACTCATGGGTGGAGTTACTTCATTCAAGGCACGGAAATCAACTGTCAGACGCCACTCTCCATTCTGCTTTCTCACAGGCCAGACTGGACTGTTGAAAGGTGAATGAGTTTTGCTGATGACTTTCTGACTCTCCAACTGACGAATCAAGTTTTGAATGGGCACCAAAGAGTCACAGTTGGTTCTGTATTGTCTGTGATGCACAGTTTGAGAAGCAACCGGCAGCTTTACATCCTCTATCTGATGTTGTCCTACAACTGCAGATTCATCTGAATGCTCAGGTCTAATGGACAACTTCAATTTTCCTCCATCAATTTCTACAGTTGCTATTCCAAAAGCCCATTTGTAACCCTTAGGGTCTTTAAAACGCCCTTCTCTCAGAAAGTCAATTCCCAAAATACAAGGTGCATTAGGCCCTGTTACAATAGTGTGTTTCTTCCACTGCTTCCCAGTTAAACTTATATCAACGTCTATCTTAAACAACTCTTGAGATCCACCAGTGACTCCCTGAATAGTTATAGATTCTCCCCCTTGATAATTTGATGGTATTATGGTGCACTGAGCTCCTGTGTCAACCAAGGCCCTGTACTTCTGAAATTTTGAAGTGCCAGGCCACTGGATGTACACATCCCAATAAATTCTGTTATCTCCATTATCCCTTACCTCCCCCTGGTGGAAGGCAGGGCACCCCTAATGGTGGGGATTACCTCCACATGTACAGCTGGCACAACGTCCAGCATCAGAATTAGGATCACTGTTGGAGCTATCAGAGTTGTTCTGGGAAACTGAGGAAGCGACAGCTACCCTCCTGGTATTGCTACCTCGGGATCTGCCCCTCTGCAGCTCCCGTAACCTCTTGAAAAGATCAGAAGTTGGTTGACCATCCCATCTGTTCATGTTCTCACCAAACTGATCACGCTGAGTTATCCAGATACTGCCACGTGATTGCTTCTGCTGTCTGTTTTGGTTTGACCTATTCTGGAATGGCCTTCTTGGAGCACGTCTGTTCCTAACAGCTGAAAGTTGTATCCATCTGGAGGAAGAGGAATTAGAATCATCCCCCTTCATCAAGTTGGATATGGAGGTTTTAAGTTCCTCCTTCAGCTCTTTCATGCAATTCTTCATTTCTCCAGACAAAGTTTCAATGGCTGAAACCAAAGAAGTACGTGCAAGACTATCCTCCAATTGCCTCATTTGGTCAGGGAAATGGCCAACAGTAGGAGGCACTCCACCATAATTTCTTGCCACAATCCTGCTTGCCAGAATAGTAGCATAATTAGGAGGAGCAAGCTTAATGAGCTTTTTGGCAAGGCCTGTTCCAACAGGAATTTCATCAGGATTCAGAGTCTTATGATCTCCATACATTACTTCTCTCACAGCAAACTCTCTCAGACGCTTGATTCCCTCAGCTATTGTGGTCCAAGGCTTAGGGTTCCATGGTAAATCATCTCTGCTGGGGTACCTCAGCGAGACTGCCAGTAGGAGGCGTGCCCACAGAGAAACTTTACCAATGCACTTGCCTAGATGCCTGTCTATGCCTGTATCCTTTGAGAGCATCCCCAACTGAGAGGCTGACTTGTCACCTACCACCAATGCTGGGGCTCCCATATCAAAACACCTGGCTAGCCAAGACAGGACTGGCTCATTATCTCCTCTGATGTAATCCTTCCTCACATGTCTAATTTCCTGTCTGGGTGCATTAGCTGACTGTATGTCATCCTCATCCTCATCATCATCATCATCGTCATCCTGAGGTCGCTGTCCCCATAATCCTGTTGTAATCCTCCGTTGAATTTCCTTGAGTTCAGAGGCTCTGCCAGCAGTTGCTAATCTACTAGGGTCTACATCCTGACCTACATCTCCATCATCCATGTGGGGTCTCAAGAGGTCTACCAGAGTTTTAAGGCTAACCCTCTCTTCCTCATCAGAAGGATCTTTCTTGAGAGAGGGACCCTGAGTAGAAGGACCCTCATCTCCATCTGCACCATCTCCTGCAGCATCTGCATCTCCTTTACGCTTTCTGGTTACAGTGGCCACTTAATTTACTGGCTTGGTTTTCACATTCACAGCAGAGTTGGAAGAGCAAGTAGCCTTATGTCTTTCCTGACACAGTGCTATCAGTAACCATATGATTATTCCAAGAAGCAACAAAATTAAGATTAAGGCTAGTACAAGATATCTAGGGTACCACTGGTTCCAAAGACCCTCTGTAGTTGTAAGAGGAGTAACAAACTCAAATGTGTCTGCTAGCAGATCCATAGTTGAGTTACCATAGCTTCTAAGCCCAATAAGACCACAACAGAATTCACCAACATTCAGTAACTTGTTCTTAACCCAAAGAAATGACTTATATGCCACATATCTCACAATCTTGTCTATCATGCAAGAAATGGACCATCTGTAAACAATCACACTGATAATAGATGAAATAGAATGACTCAGAATCAAAAACAGCTTCATTTTGCTTCCTAATCTGAGCAGAAATAAATCACAAGCAATCGAGCCCCGAGTCGGAGCGCCAAAAATAAAAAGTGTGTCGGTGTGAGCTGAAATTCCCCCCCCCACCGACAATAACCAGGCTACCTCAGTCTGGAAGCAAATGAAAAGCTGTATTTACAAGCAGAGTCTAAAATCTACAATGAAATGCAATGAATATGTACAAATATACAAAATTCACAACATTCACAAATATATACAATCAACAGAAAAAGCACAACCGATCTCCCTTTGCTTCCCCCCAAGGGGACCCTCCCAAAGGGGCCTCCCTCTCCCAGGAGCTTCCCCCCAGACCCCCCTGGACAGAGAAGCAGAGTTAGTTAAGCAGAAGGTTGTTAACTTAGCTGCCAAGGTCAGTATGTGTTATCTTCAGCCAGAAGAGAAGAAGAAACAGCAGCCAGACAGCCCAGCAACTGCCCCCACTGCCGAACGCAGAATGTGCAGAATGCCTACTTTGTTTTGGGTAATAGTTCTTAAACATTTCTATCTATCCAGTGGAAGTGTTTAGAACAATCGTTATTTTGCTTTCTTACACCCAATAGTGACTTATTTACATTCTTTCACTTTCTCTGTTCTGAACTTTGCAAGGAAAAATTAAAAAGACAGTTTCAAACCATCACAGCAGTAAATAGGAGAAAAGCTAATCCTGCGCTTGATACGAAAAGTTAAAGGTAAAAGGACCTAAAGAACCTAATAAATTTTATTTTATCAAATCAGGCAGCAAGTAAATGCTTGCCACACCTTCGCTTCATATTATCATTAATAAAATCTGGCATTTAAAATGCCAGATGCCAAAAATTCTCACTAACCTGATCTGGCAGGTGAAGTTCACCAACAATCTTTTGGTATTCTGAACTTTATCATACAATGTGCTATCACCACTCTGTTGAGCAGCAGTATTGTGGTGGCTTTTATAATGGTTCCTGTTTTTTCTTTTTTCATTCTAATTTGTGTTTATTTTAACTGTGTTTTACATAATGGTTCTTCCTTCAAGTGATTTAGTAGAGTTGCACTATTAGCTACAATGTGGATTTTTAGCAAAATATTTGGATGCTATTTAGGCCTACTACATGCATTCTTTCTGGTTTTGTTTTTTTCCCTCCCCAACTTTGCAACGAAGTCACTGAGAACCTCATCCTTCTCCATGTCACTTGTCACTAGTTCATCTGTTTCCTTTCTGAGGGGTCCTACACTTTCCCTAGTCTTCTTTTTACCATTAAAATACCTATAGAAATTTTTGTTGTTGCCCTTGATCTCCCTTTTCTAACCAGGTCTCTTGCTGCTTGGGCTGCTTCCTTATATATCCCCCATGCTAGCTGTCCTTTCTTCAACTGATAGGGTTGGTTTTGGGGGTTTTCCCATGACAATGCATCCAGGAACTCTTTGCTCATCCAGGCAGGTCTCCTAGCATTCTTGCCTGCCTTTCTCTTTGTTGGTATACTTTGCTCCCAGACATGGAGAAAGAGATCCTTGAATACTGACTAGCTCTCCTGGGCCCCTCTTCCCTCTAGGGCTTTGTGCCACAGTACTTTGGCCAGCAGATCCCTGAAGTAATCAAAGCCTGCATGCCTAAAATACAGGGTCATAAGCTTGGAATACATCTTCCTAGTTTCTCTGAGGATCTTAAACTCTATCGCTTCTTTGTCTTTTGAAGCCATACCGATTTTAAATTAAACCACATTTTTAAATAGTAAACATAAAAGTAGCATGAGTTGAATCCTATCACATATTTGGATCACTCAGTATTCTTAATTTAGTTATTTTGTTCATAGTACATTTCAATTGTGGAAATTGGCTGTGTATGATGCTTAGACTGAAAAACAATTATATTGCTATCAAAACCATTGCTGTTTACTGCACTATACCTATGTTTTCTTTTAAATGCAAGGGATAACAAAGAAAAATTCCTTTCTACAGAATCTTGGGAGCTTGCTGATATATTGAGCTTCATATTTTTATGACAAATATTTAAAAAATCATTTCATAGAGAGTGAAATAATTATGATTCTACCTAAAACCATAAGCAGAAAAAGCAGATAATGTTTAAAATGCCTAAAACCCAGATTGACACAAATGCATTATTTACCTGTGAGATCAGAGCAATTTGAAGTCTCTGGTGTAAAAATGTCTTATTGTCTACAAAACATTTTAATAAAACATGAAATGACATTAGATAGAATCATCTCTCATAATAGCTTCCTATCATCCTGTAACATACCTTCCTGTTTACTACTGTCTAATCAGTAACTGAACCATGCACTTCACTTTTATGGTGCTTCCCTGCTGGGTCTATTGCCCACTTAGGAGTGTAAAATCATGTTATGTTTTTTATTGCTTTTGGCCATCCTAGCTTCTTTTTCTCTGGCAGACTCTTTTGTACAGTATCATAGCAACATCAGATGAAGCCTCTGTAGCACAAACTCATATTCTTCTTTCAGCATCTCTTCATGATCTGATGAAAGTTACTTTGTACAAGTTCTTATTCTTCTTCATAGTGTTTTTCTATATACTGCACAAATCTTTTGGTTCCCCAAAGTGTTTGAAAGAAGGCATTAAACTTGCCTCAGTGTGAGGCAAACTCTATGTTTCAGGAGTAGCTCTGTGGTAACAGTCTTTCTGAGGTAAGTTCATGGCATGAGGGCTGAATTTGCCTAAAACTTCTACGTTCCTATCTGCATAGAAGAAATAAAAAAAAAAAATCAAGTAAGCTATGAGTGTTTTAAGCTGCTTTTTAAATTTCCAAAATAACAGACTTAACAATATTGTGATTAAAAAGTACATTCCTATGTTTATAAAAACAGAACAATAGCTTAATTTGCCTTCAGTGTTGTGTGGGTACCATTCACATCTAACTTCATGATCCTGTGGATCCCTTCCACAGCTGTAAAATACTCCTTTCCATGAAGATTAAATTTCTTTGAGAACTAAACTGTATTATTAGGTCTTCATAATCAAAATATTATAAAAAGAAGCTTTTGGCTCATAATGGCTGAAGCTTCAGCAAAGCTTTGAATCACTGTAGCTAAAGAGTTTTTTGTTTAGTTTGGTTTTGTTTTCCTTCCTAACTCGGACTTTTTCATAGTTCCACCATTACACAACTGTCTTCTGTGTTTCAAAAGATGAAAAATTGAATAACACAAGCAAATGTAATTTCTTGTTTTCAGATAAACTGTAGGATATTGTACACATTGGTTGCATTTCACTCCATAAAAGGTGAAGAAACCCATCACTCTGACATTGTAACTTCTATCTTCTGCGAGGGCTGAATTTAAGGTGTTCTAAAATTTGAGGTCTTAACTCATATTTCCATCTATGACTATAAGCCTAAAAGAGGCAAAGTTTTATCATAGACAGCGTCATTGCAAAACTAAAAATAAGTTAAAATGGAGGTTTTGGAGATTTCTTTGATAAATAATGCCTATTTTAAAAATCTAACTGTTGCAAATATGAAATATGTGTTTAATATCAACAAAACAAGAAAAAACAGTTAGTGATGTTACAAGAAAAAGAATATGTCCTGCACAAATTTCAATGAAGAGATTCTGGTGAAAATGATCTTTGTTAGCAAGCTGATTCTGAGGAGTTTTGTCTTATATTGATAGCAGAATGTAAGAATATGAAAAGTCATCTGTACATGAGAACAGGCTGCCTACAAACACAAATTTTAAATTATGCAACAATAAGGTTTGGACGTGTCACTTGAAGCCATGGTTTAGTTAGTCACGAGGTGATGGGTGATAGGTTGGACTTGATGATCTCTGAGGTCTTTTCCAACTTTGTTGATTCTGTGATTCTATGAATAAAATTTCTCCACATGAACTTGAATATTGTACCCTCTTCCACTGCAGTGAATGATAAAACTTCCTTTTATTACCATACTAGTTGCGTTTGGCTCTCAAGCATTATGTCTTAGCTGTAGATGTAGCAGTTAGTTGCTTTCTAAAGCAGTAAGAGAAATAATTGAAAGAGTTCTGTTGACAGAAAGATGTTATTTAACTGCTCTTTGACACAGAAGAGATTCTAAGTAGAAAGCAACTTCCCATTTTCAGTACCTTAATTTGAAACAAATGTCGACAAGAAAATAGAAAGGACAAGAAGAATCTTTTGTCTGTTAAGCGTGGACTGTATGGGATCACTTCCTTTGCTGAATGGAAGCAGTTTGATGAAATCATCTGTAATGTGGTTCTGATGAGTTTTCTGCAGGATTCTTTGTTCATCTTTCTTTATGCAAGTAGGGAATAGGAGAAAATTAAGGTGTCACAAACTTTTTCCACTTTTTTCTCTTTCTTTTTTTTTAATTTAGATTCATATCAAAACACATCTATTTTTTCTTTCATGCAGCCGTTTAGCAATATGAGCAAGTCGTTAGCTGTTAGAACCAAATATCCAGAGGTCGTTGTGGCAACAAAAGGTTGATTTCATTCTGGAGTAAAGCAAGTTTGAAAAGGGGCAAAGGAGAGTTACTCAGAGTCTTTTTTTTATTGAAACTTAGGTTTCTGACCCATCTGAGCTTTCTTTATTAGTTGAATCATCATGACTTCTCTTAATTGTGCTGACCTTGAAGAACAGGTAAAATAAATATTGGCCCATTGAAGATCCTGTCATGACAAGCTTGTATAAGAAATTAGCAAATGCTTGTAAAACCCCAGCAGACATAAAAGTTATGTGAAAGTGCTGTGTTCTTTTAATTTTTGCAAGTGAAATGTATATATTTGTTATGGTTGTTTAGATTTTTTTCCTGAAACTTTACCTGTTTTCCATATTTTAAGACAGAAGTCTACTTGCCTCTAAATTCATACTGCATTGTTCTTTGGTCAAATTTTCTATAACATTAAATGGTCTGCTCAAGTCACAGCAGTGACCAGAGCATAAAATGTTGGTTTCTTGAATCGAAACCACAAAACACATATTGGCTTATGAATATTGAAACCTTCAGTTCATATATTATTTTTATAAAAAGGAAGCTAGATCCCAAATAAATTCAAGACAGTTTAACAATTAAGTATGTTTTGCACCTAGTGTTAGCATAATCTGTTTATCACTTCATCACTTCAAGATTCAGGTTATCTTCTTATTCTGAACTGGGTAAATTTTTCCAATAAAGTGTAGTGTTTAATTAATCTATTCTACATATGTACAATATCTGTTTTATTTTTTCTGATCCTGAAACATTTGTATGAAGTCTGTCTTCACTTGTCTAACATTGCTTATTCTGACATTCTTCAGAAAAATTAGCAGGCCTGTTACAGAGGGCATAGTTTGTTGCTTCTTTTTTTTCCCCAGAATGGTATTTTGTAATGCTAGTAACACATGCTTCATGTTGCTTAGTGGCACAACTAGCTACTTAAAATTCTGTGTAATGTAGGACAAGCTGTCCTTCAAACAAAGGATAACTGTGCATAAGTCAATAACAAAACAAAAAATTAATTGCTGAACAAATGATAAAGTTAAATCTAATTGTCATGTAGGTTATGTTTTCTCAAGGAAGAGTGCAGTCTTGACTGATGATGAAGGTTGATCTCCTTTCTCCGTAAAGAGAAGAAAGAAAACTCAGTTGCTTTTCTGGACGGTCTTAAAAAGAGGAACTCAGTGAGTATTGATTCTGTATTCATCAACATGGGTGCCAATGGCTGCCCAGGCATTCAGTGCTAAGAGAACCTCAGGGACTTTTCAGTGATCCTTCAAAACTGTACTGAGGATGGATATATTTTACTGGCAGAGGGTGTGAGAGAATATGGGCAAATGTCTATGAAAATTGTCACCTTCAGTGTTTTGGAACAAGTTTAGTAGTAAAACACTAAAATATATGGAATTCCTAGTAAAACACTAAAATATTTGGAAAAATTATGATGTCAGTATGGCAATTCTCAAAAAACACAAATCACTGCAATGTCCTGGAGCTGTGTACAACACTGCAGAGTTCTTTTCAAAGTTATTTAGTGCCCTCAAAGAGAATTTCTCTGCACATAAAGGCAGACCAGCAGGTGCTATGGCTACCAAAACTCTGGCAGCAAGTCCTGCAGCTGCACTAGAGAACCAGCTTGTGCAGGTCTCAGTTGCCACCTACACGGGAAAAGAAATACACAAGAAAATTGGTTTGCCTCATGAGGCATGACATCAAACAAGGAATGTCAAAGGAAGAGAAGGAAGAGCCAGAGGTTGTGACCCAATCCCTATTCCTGAGTGAGCTGTGAGAAATGCAAATAGATTTTAGCCAGCATCAGAGCAAGCACAATATCACCTGGCTGCTCTCATACTAGGATAATGGAGCCAATAATTTGGAATTGGAGGCTAGCAAAGCCAAGCAGCAGGGATCCCTGTCTAGGGATAGGGTGTTGGTAAAGTGATTGGTGTGGTAAAGAGTGCATTAGGCCCAGAATTATGCCCCAAATTGCCAAAACATGTCCCTACATGTTTTGCTCAAATCCCCACTTCCCCCTCCTTCCTCCTTAGTTAGGGTTAGGGTTAAGATTAGGGTTAGGGTTAGTGTTAGGGTTAGGGTTAGGGATAGGGTTAGGGTTAGGGTTAGGAGTGGATACTCAGCCCAGAGCTGGGAATACAAAGGGCCAGGTGAGGTAAACAACCCAACCTGCCTTGTTGGGGTAAACAGTAGCATGCACGCACTTTATGGGATGCTTGTGCTTTTACTTCTTCCAAGTATGGCCATATTCTGGATATATGCTCTGGCATTGTCTAAAGGTGTGCTGACCAATTTTGACTATTGGATAAATCCAAGCCTCGAGCACATTAAAATGATTAACCAAAAATATTAACCAACAACTTGGTCTTTTGCCCCTTGCGGTCCTTTACGCTCTTGCTTTGTTATTCTGCTCTGGCTTCTTGAACATGCTCTGCCCGCATGCACATTCTCTGCTTTGTCTGCAGTCTGGAGAGCCTTGCTCCCCAGAAGCTACCTTCATGCCTCAGTTTACCTGGAAACTAGCAAAGAGTCCTTCGCATAAGCTGCACTGAAACTACAGCCATCTTAGCATTGTATCTGCAGTCCTGCCAGTAAGGTGAAGCTGCCTGTGTCCTGAAGGGACAGAGAACCAGGAAACCAAGCCCCAGGGAGAACTTGCCCAAGTCCCTTTCAGCAGTTCTAAGCATGTCTGCTGCAAGCACAAAGCTGCAGACCCAAGAGACAATGTCAGTCCATGTGCCCATCTGTGCTGGTTTGAGGCCAGCCAGAACACCCCTTGCCCTGAAAGGGGTAAAAGAATGACACACGCAAACGGATTGAAGAGTGATGGAAAAGTTTAAATGGAAAAGCAAATTGGTGAAGCTACAGAAAAAAACTACAAACTACAAAGCATAGTGGAAAAAAAGAACATCCTAAGGCATACAGAACCCCCTCACAGAATTCCCAAAAGCTTCCCAATCCTCCCTTCCTCCCACCTGAGGGTCTACCCAATCCCTCAGGGCTCTTCCTTCCCCCCCCCCTCCCACTGCTAGGCAAGTCTCAGGCTGGCCAGGTCTGAGACTGCCCCCCCCTCCATTCTCCTCCTGGCATTAGGCCTAGTCAGGCCTAAGAGGCCTGAGGTAACCCCCCGGCATTACCCGATAAGAGAGGACATCTCCCATGGGAGCAGAGAGGGAAGAAAGAGAAAGAGGATGACTCTGCAGATGGCTTTATAGGGCGCAGGATTTATGGGTAGAAATACGCCATTTCCTGTGTCCACCCCTATTGGGCAGGTACCTGGGACACCAGAGGTGTATCTCATGCAGCAGTGGCAGGGGGCACCCAGCCTAAACTGCCACATACCACCCCTTATTTCATACCCATAATTCCTGCACCCAAAACATATCATCAGATCAGAGACAGTTCTTAGATGACATGTCTGGCAAAGTCCAGGTCCTCATCTGGGCGTCCTTCCGAAGAGTCTGTCCCTCGGGCTCAGGTCACAGTTCATTCCAGCTCTTCTCCCTCATCCTGTGGAACCTCCCAGCGACGCAGAGTTCATTCTTCTGCACGGTGAACTCTTCATGGATCCGATGGACATCCTGGCCACCTGGAAACAACCTCATAACTTCTCAATCAAACATTCCTCTATCCACTCAAGCGGCATGTCTCCATCCCTCGGGGCAATCGAGTCAGAACAATCAGGCTCCTTGACTCGACTCCTTCCACCCCTTGCAGGCAACAGCACGCTGAGATTTTTTTTTTTTTTTTCCAAAGCTGCACGGACCTTTCCCAAGTCCAGTGCTGACCGCTTCCAGCCGCGGCCCAAAGCTAATACGGATGCACACCACGCACAGGCACACCGCTCCCCCTGAGTGTACGCATGCTGAGGCATGGAGGCATCCGACTACACAGCCCTCCCCCGGAGAGGGCGTGGCTGCACTACAGCCAGCCGAGAAGAGAGGCGGAGCCAGGTGCTTAGGCGCCATTTTCGGAATGCGTCCGAAAGTCAGGGGAGAGATAACAGCGAGAGCCGCCGTCACCTCTGCAGCCGCGGTACAGATCCAAACCGCCGCCACCCCTTGGGCCACACAAGCGGCTTTTCCAGCCAAAGCTACCGTCGCTCCCTGGGCCCTCGGAAGCAGCTTTTGAACTGGAGCCACCGCTTGCCTTCTTGGTTACGGGAGCCACCGCTCACCTCCTGCTGCGGCCAGCCCCCACCGCCGCAGGACAAGCCGACCCTGGTCTGCTTCCAACTGTCCCTCCCCCTTCCTCGGCTCCGCGCCGCTCTGCTCGCCGCTGGTGCCACGGGGAACAAAAGGGAAAGGGACAGGCACCGCATTCTTAAGCTTTTCCCCCGAAGCAAATGGCTACAAAATCACCGCTGCCGCTTGGAAGGGCAGACGTGATTCTACGCCACGGCTATGCACCAGGGCGTCCCCTCCCAACCCATAAGACACCCACACGATCGTGCCAGCACAAAGCCTTGAGCCCGGCCACCAAAAACAACAGCGCCCAGATAGCATTTTAACTTTTCCACCCCTGCACCTCTCTAAACCAACCTGCAGAGCACCGCAGGAACCATCCTCTGCTACCAAAAATCTGTGCTGGTTTGAGGCCAGCCAGAACATCTCTTGCCCTGAAAGGGGCAAAAGAATGACACACGCAAACGGATTGGAGAGTGATGGAAAGTTTAAATGGAAAAGCAAATTGGTGAAGCTACAGAAAAAAACTACAAACTACAAAGCATAGTGGAAAAAAAGAACATCCTAAGGCATACAGAACCCCCTCACAGAATTCCCAAAAAGCTTCCCAATCCTCCCTTCCTCCCACCTGAGGGTCTACCCAATCCCTCAGGGCTCTTCCTTCCACCCCCCCTCCCACTGCTAGGCAAGTCTCAGGCTGGCCAGGTCTGAGACTGCCCCCCCCTCCGTTCTCCTCCTGGCGTTAGGCCTAGTCAGGCCTAAGAGGCCTGAGGTAACCCCCCGGCATTACCCGATAAGAGAGGACATCTCCCATGGGAGCAGAGAGGGAAGAAAGAGAAAGAGGATGACTCTGCAGATGGCTTAATAGGGCGCAGGATTTATGGGTAGAAATACGCCATTTCCTGTGTCCACCCCTATTGGGTGGGTACCTGGGACACCAGAGGTGTATCTCATGCAGCAGTGGCAGGGGGCACCCAGCCTAAACTGCCACACCATCTCTTGCAAAGCCAGAACCATGCCCAGCCACATCCTGTGCTGGCTGCTAAGTCACAAAAGAAGGAGCCACCCGTCGTTCCATGCCCAAGAGCTAAGCACCAGGGTGATAGAGAACACACTCTGTGCCCTGCTGGGACCACCTGTGAGTGTCCTGGACAGCCACAGCATCCTGCATACTCCACAGCTTCGACAGCACCAGAAATTGCCTGCAAGCCAGTTCCGGGTGAACCAGCCTACAGTGCACCCCTGTGGAGCCCATGCCATACCTGCCTCCACCACATGTGGAAGGGATCGCCTCTGAGAGCCAGCCTCAGCAGTGACCAGCTTAGCAACCAGATTGGCAACAAGCCTTCAACAGTGAAACTGTATTTTTCCAGTGTTCATAAGTTTAATGCCACTTTTGGTTTTGTTTAAAATCCCTGCACTTCGCCCATGTGGTATCGGAAGCTGTGGATTATTAAACAGCATCCCAGGAATGTCTGGATTTATAATTCATGAATAAAAATCAGTTTAAGTCTTTTGAAAGGTTGCTTTAGTTTTATGCTGCCTGACACCTAGCTTTGCCAGGTGTCTGCTGAGTCATTCCCTAGTGGACAAATAGCAAATTGCACTTTAGTTCTTGTTAAATAACTTTGTATTTTTCTAATTTGGTTCAAAATTGTTAAACTGTGTCAGTTTATGGGATTATATCCACTGCTGTACAGTAGAAATTGCATATATGTACAGTTTAAAAGTTATTAATTTTTTTTACTATTAATAAATAATAATTAATGTTATTATCAATAATAATTCATACTAATTCATACTATTATAATTCATAATTCATACTAATAACCATGACAATTGGAAAACAGATACCGGCCTCTAGCCTCTGGAAGTGGCTTCCGTCAGATAAGAAGGAAAATTGTCTCTTCAAGGAAAGTGTTACATGTCACTTAGGTAAGTAGACAAACATGGAGAAACCTATTCAGTACCTGAGGGATTTAGTTGTGATGAAAGTGATTTATAAGTGATTTATAGAGACCTCGAAGATCTGTTGTATGAAGGAAAGCTGAGAGAACTGGGTTTATTCAGTCTTGAGAAGGCTTAGGGGAGACCTCATAACCATGTACAAGTACATAAAGGGTGGCTATTATGAGGGAGGAGACTCCCTTTTTATAAAGAGTCTCATGGTAAAGACAAGAGGTAATGGGTAAAAGTTTTCTGACTGGATGGCAGAAAAGAATTTTCACCATTTGAACTATTAGACATTGGAATAAACTCCCAACGAAAGTAGAGTATTCCCCTACGTTAGACAGTTTTAAAGTGCAGTTTGACAGGGTGCCAGGCCTTCTTATTTAAGCTATATTCTTACTCTGAAAGGTTGGACTAGATGATCCTTGAGGTTTCTTCCTACCTGGTATTCTATGAATCTCTAAATCTATGAATGACAAGCAGTCATCTACAGATCCAGATTAAGCCCAGTACACACTACTTATGTGGAGGAACTTCCTTCAAAGACAGTACCACCATGTGCCAAATCATTGGGAGCAGTGGCCTGGAAAGATGGCCAGGGACAAATGGGGAATGAATTGACTGGACAAATCTGATAACAAACGGAAATGTGTCTTCCTTGCTACAGGCACACAGTTTGGCTGTTGAGAAAGTGTTCTGGGATTTCCAGCAGTTCAAAGAGAACATGCGTACTCTACATCTATATGGTCCCCTATCTCAGCTCTTTGGAACAGGTGCTCCATTGTTCAGGAGAGAGAATCTGGGAGGTACATGCCACAGGACACCCTGTGATTTTACATATGTGACCACAGAATGCACATGAGGAAGAGGGACGGAAAACCCATTTCAGTCCAAGCAGCACGTATACATGAGATGCAAGGGAATGAAATGGCAAAAGAGGATACCTACAGGAGGAATACTGCACCAGTTTCCAGTAGGAAATTTCCCAAACAGGATAGAAGGGCTGATCTCTTGAAGGAACCCCTGAGTAATTTTTACAAGAAGTAAGTGATTCTGACAGAAAGGGACAGTCAGGTTTACTGGGCTGTGTGGATCTAATTGCCTAGCATGTCAGACCCACAGCAGTGCAAGGCTCTAGTAGATACTGGTACACAGTGTACCTTAATGCCATTAAGATATAAAGGTTTTGAACCCATCTATATTTCATGGATGACAGGAGGATCCCAACAGCTAGGTTTATTGAAAGCTTAAGTAAGCTTAACGAGAAATGAATGGCCTAAACAATAGGCCCTAAACCCACAGAGTCACGGAATCAGCCAGGTTGGAAAAGACCTCAGAGATCAAGTCCAACCTATTACCTAATACCTAACACCACCTAACAACTAAACAATGTCTCCAAGTGCCACATCCAATCTTTTTTGAACACCTCCAGGGATGGTGACTCCACCACCCCCCTGGGCAGCCCATGCCACCGGCCACTTACTCTTTCTGTGAAGAACTTTCTCCTCACATCAGCCCTAAACTTCCCCTGGTGCAGCTTCAGACTGTGTCCTGGTTTGAAATTAACCCCCAATATAAAATTGCCAGACTAAACCTATAAAATTTGACTCTTATGGTATGAATATCTCCTTCAGCCTTCTGGCTGTGTCTGCTAAAAGAAAAGCCAAAGTTCCACTGGAATTTAGTCTCACCAGTGTCATTAAGGTGCCTTCATAAGCATGTTAACAGTAAAAGAAGAGCAAGGGAGAATGTGCACCCACTGCTGGATGAAGGAGGGAACATGGTGACCAAAGACAAGGAAAAAGTTGAGCTGTTGAATGGCTATTTTGCCTCAGTACTTGTCAGTGACACCAGTCTCTCTATGAGGGTTCAGGCCCTGGAACTGGAAGACAGGGATAGTGAGCAGAAAGCAGTCCCCACAATCCAGGAGGAAATGATCAATGACCTATTGTGCCACTTAGATGTGTGCAGTGGGACCACGTGGAATCCACCCAAGGGTATTTAAGGAACTGGTAGACGTGCTCACCAAGCTGCTCACCATGATTCGTTGACAGTCCTGGCTAATCAGAGATGTCCCTGTCAACTGGAGGCTACTGAATGGGATGCCCATTTACAAGAAGGATCTAAAGGACAATTCAGGGAACAACAGGCCTCTCAGTCTGACCTTGGTGCCAGGAAAAGTTATGGAGCAGGTCATCCTGACTGCCATTACAAGGCACATACAGGCCCAGTCAGCATGGGTTTGTGAAAGGCTAGCCTGTCTGGCTAGTCTGATTGCCTCTACAATAAGGTAATTAGCCTAGTGGATAAGGAAAAGGTTGTGTCAGACAATATCTCCCACAGCATTCTCTTTCAGAAACTTATATAATGAGGCTTGGATATAGGTTTGCTTTTCATTGGATTAAAAACTGGCTGGATGGCTTTGCCCAAAAAGTGGTGTTGAGTGGAGCTACCTCTGGCTGATGAGCTGTCACAAATGATGTCCAACCAGGGTTCAGAACCGGGACCTGTCCTCTTTAATATCTTTATCAATGATCTGGATGAGGGGATTGAGTACACCCTCAGTAAATTTGCAGGTGACACCAATCTGGGTGGCTGTGTGAATCTGCCAGAGGGTAGGGAAGATTTATAATGGGATCTGGACAGCTCAGACTAATGGGCCAAGATTAATTGCATGTAGTTCAACAAGTCCAAGTACCAGATCCTCCACCTAGGTCACAACAACCCCATTGAGCTACAGTCTTGGGGTAGTGTGGTTGGAAAGCTGTAACTTGGAGAGGGACCAGGGGGTATCGGCTGCTAGTCAACTGAATATCACAGTATCACAGTATATCAGAGGTTGGAAGGGACCACAAGAGATGATCAGGTCCAACCCCCCTGCCAAAGTAGGATCACCTAGGATAGTCCTCACAGGAATGCATCCAGGCAGGTTTTGAAAGTCTCTAGAGAAGGAAACTCCACAACCCCCATGGGAAACCTGTTCCAGTGCTCTGTCACCCTCACTGTAAAGAAGTTTCTCCTCATGTGCAGGTGAAACCTTCTAGTTTGAACCCATTGTTCCTTGTCCTATCACTGTGTACCACCAAAAAGAGCCTGGCCCCCTCCTCCTGACACCCACCCCTCATATATTTATAGACATTGATCAGACCCCTCTCAGTCTTCTCTTCTCCAGACTAAACAGCCCCAGGGCTTTCAGTCTCTCTTCATAGGGGAGGTGCTCAAGTCCTCTAATCATTCTCATGGCTCTCTGTTGGATTCTGTCCAGCAGGTCTCTGTCTCTCTTGAACTGGGGAGCCCAAAATTGGATGCAGTATTCCAGGTGTGGTCTCACCAGGGCAGAGTAGAAACAGAGAAGAACTTCCCTCGACCTGCTGGACACACCTTTCTTGATACATCCCAAGATCCCATTGGCTCTCTTGGCCACAAGAGCATATTGTTGTTCCATGGAGAACTTGCTGTCCACCAGCACTCCAACGTCTTTCTCTGTGGAGCTGCTTTCCAGCAGGGCAGCCCCTAACCTGTACTGGTGCCTGTGGTTATTCCTCTCCAGATGTAGGACCCTGCACTTGTCCTTATTAAACTTCATGAGGTTTGCCTGCATGCAGCTCTCCAGCCTGTCCAGGTCATGTTGGATGGCTGCACAGCCTGACAGGTGTCAGCCAACCCCCCCAGTTTTGTATCATCAGGGAACTTGCTGAGAGTACTCTCAATGCCCTCATCCAGGTCGTTGATAAAGATATTGAGCAAAACTGGATCCAGTACCGATCACTGGGGGACACCACTTGCCACAGGCCTCCAAGCTGACTCTGTGCCATTGATGACGACCCTCTGAACTATGTTGTGGAGCCAGTTTCCAGTCCACCTCACTGACCAACCATCTATGCCACGTTTCCTGATCTGTTCTATGCGGATGTTACAGGAAACTGTATCAAAAGCTTTACTGAAGTCAAGATATATGACATCCACTGCTGTGCCCTCATCGACCCAGTTGGTAATAACTTCATAGAAGGCTCTCAGGTTAGTTAGACAGGATCTCCCCTTGGTAAATCCATGTTGGCTACTCCTGATAACCTTCTTGTAGTCCATGTGATTGGAGATGACCTCCAGGATGAGCTGCTCCATCATCTTTCCAGGGATGGAGGTGAAGCTGACTGGTCTGTAGTTGCCTGGGTCCTCCTTCTTGCCTTTTTTGAAGACTGAAGTGACATTTGCTTTCTTCCAGTCATCAGGCACCTCTCCTGTTCTCGATGACTTTTCAAAGATGATGGAGAGAGGTTCAACAACACTATCAGCCAGCTCTCTCAGCACTCATGGATGCATCCCATCAGGGCCCATGGATTTTTGTATCTTCAGATGGTTTAAAATATCTCTAACCCTTTCCTGACTGACTAGTGGAATGTCCACATATCTCCAGTTCTGCTCCCTTGCTTCTAGAGACTGAGGTTCCTGAGGGCAGGTCTTAGGAGTGAAGACTGAGGCAAAGGCAGCATTTAGCAACTCTGCCATCTCTTCATCATCAGCTACTGTATCTCCCCTCTCATTAAGCAGTGGGTCCACCTTTTGCCTGCTCTTCCTTTTATCATTGATATATTTGAAAAAACTCTCCTTGTTCTTTTTCACCCCTCTGGTGAGATTCAGTTCCAGGAGGGCCTTGGCCTTCCTTATTACATCTCTATATTCTCTGGCTATGACTCCATAATCCTCCCAATTGACCCGTCTTTTTTTCCACATATTGTAAACCTCCTTTTTGTTTTTGAGTTTTACTAAGACTCCCTTGCTTAACCATGCAGGTCTTCTGTTTGCCTTATTTGATTTTTTTTTCAAGGGAATACATTTCTCTTGAGCTTGGAAGAGGTAATGTTTGAATATTAACCATCTCTCTTGGGTCCAAAGCCCTAGTCCACTGGATATTTCCAAGTAAAGTCTTGAAGAGGGGAAACTTGGCCGTCTTAAAGTCCAGGGTTGAAATTTTACTTATCACGCTGCTTCTTTGTCTATTGATATTAAACTCTAACATGTCGTGGTCACTGCAGCCAAGATTACCCCCAACCTTGACATCTACAACCAGTCCTTCTTTGTTTGCTAGTATCAGGTCCAGCCTTGCACTTCTTGTTGGTTCTTCAACTACTTGCAGGAGAAAGTTGTCATCAATGAACTGCAGGAACCTTTTGGACTGTTTGTGCTTGGCTGTGTGACCTTTCCAACTAATATCTGAATGGTTGAAGTCACCCACAAGCACCAAGGCACTTAATCTTGATGCTACTTCCAGCTGCCTGTAAAAGGCCTCATCAGTAGCTTCTCCCTGGTTTGGTAGTCTGTAGTAAGCACCCACAATCATATCATCCATGTTTGTGTGTCCCTTCATTCTTACCCATAAGCTTTCAACGCTTTTGTCATCTCCCCCTGGGTTGAGCTCAACACATTCCAGTTGCTTATTCACATAGAGAGCAACTCCATCACCTCACCTTGTCAGCCTGTCCTTCCTGAAAAGAACATAGTTGTCCATAACCACATTCCAGTCATGGGAGCTGTCCCACCATGTCTCTGTAATTTCAACAAGATCATAACCCTATGTCTGCACCCATATTTCCAGTTCATCCTGCTTATTCCCCATGCTTCATGCAGACACCTCAGAAACTTAGCAGAGAAGTATCTGTTACCATTGTGGGTGTTGCATAATCCACTGTCCCCTACAGCCCCTGGGATAGCAGTGGAGCTGGTACCCTGCCTCACAATCGTCCAGGAATGTCCTCAGTGACGCTTGTTTTCCCCTCTTCCTCCTTCAAAATTAGTTTAACAACCTAACAGTCAGCCCTGTCAGTTCTTGTCCCAGGATTCTTTTTCCTCTCAGAGATAAGCAGTATTTTGCTATAGTCAGCAGGCCTGGAGTCTTGTAGAGTATCATGTGACTAAAGAACCTAAAAACCTGCTGTTGACACCAGTCCTGCAGCCAGGCATTAATCTGCTGGATTTTCATGTTTATGCCATCATTAGGCATAGCTAGTGGGGGGACAGAAGCAAATACTGCTTGTGCTCCTGACCCCTTAACCATTTGTCCCAGGGCTCTGAAGTCCTTCTTCATTGATCTCAAACTTCTTTTTGAAATGTCATCAATGCCTACTTGGAAAACTAACAATGGGTAGTAGTCAGTCAGGCAGATCAGTGTGGGAAGTTTTCTTACTACGTCCTTGACCCTAGCCCCATGTAGGCAATAGACTTCCCTAAAGAGTGGATCAGGTCTGCATATAGGACCCTCAATGCCCTTCAGAAGCGAGTCCCCGATGACAAGCACCTGCCATTTCTTCTTGACTGCAGATGTTTTGACAGTAAGTTTGCTCACCCCTAGCCTCTCAGAATGTTGTAAACTAGATGAGTTTTCACAGCTGCTGCTAGGTGGTTCCACTTGCTGAACATTGGTTTTGGTGTAAACAGGTTCACTAAGAACAGCATATCTATTATACAGGGGCACCTGAGGGGGTTCAGTGGCTTGTGGGGTGCCATGCCTGGTGCACTTGGGAGGAATTTGTCTCCACTGCTCTCCAGCTTCTGAGTCATTCTGTTTGGGAAGCTGGTAAGAAAGTAGAGAGCATTTAGTGTCCTGACGACTACATGGCTGATGGGACTGTTTGAAGGATGGCAGAGTCTGATTCCGCCTGTCCAGCTTCCTCTCACACTCCCTAAGAGTTTGAAGCCTTTCAACTTCCTCCTTTAGCTCTGCCACTAGACAGAGAAGGTCACCCACTTGCTCACAACAAATACAGGTGTAGTCACTGCAGTCTGCTTGAAAAATGAGAGATTCTGGCACTCCTTACAGCCAGGAGCTTGGACACCTGCATGTTGTGATGGTTTGAAACTGTCTTTTTAATTTTTCCTTGCAAAGTTCAGAACAGAGAAAGTGAAAGAATGTAAATAAGTCACTATTGGGTGTAAGAAAGCAAAATAATGATTGTTCTAAACACTTCCATTGGATAGATAGAAATGTTTAAGAACTATTACCCAAAACAAAGTAGGCATTCTGCACATTCTGCGTTCTGCAGTGGGGGCAGTTGCTGGGCTGTCTGGCTGCTGTTTCTTCTTCTCTTCTGGCTGAAGATAACACACTGACCTTGGCAGCTAAGTTAACAACTTTCTGCTTAACTAACTCTGCTTCTCTGTTCAGGGGGGTCTGAGGGGGAAGCTCCTGGGAGAGGGAGGCCCCTTTGGGAGGGTCCCCTTGGGGGGAAGCAAAGGGAGATCGGT
>NW_026539064.1:300000-377000 GCF_027791375.1 Indicator indicator | reverse complement strand
GCTCCTGGGAGAGGGAGGCCCCTTTGGGAAGGGTCCCCTTTGGGGGGAAGCAAAGGGAGATTGGTTGTGCTTTTCTGTTGATTGTATATATTTGTAAATGTTGTGAATTTTGTATATTTGTACATATTCATTGCATTGTAGATTCTGCTTTGTAAATACAGCTTTTGTTTGCTTCCAGACTGGGGTAGCCTGGTTAATGTCGGTGGGGGGGGGGGGAGTTTCAGCTCACACTGACACACACAGCAAGCCGGAAAAGCCGCAAGGTGGAAAAGCCACAAGCCTAGAAGCCGGATCCACCTAGCCTGCTTCCCCTTGCCATTAGAATCGTGCTGTGCCTCAGTTTACCCAGGAACCAAGCAAGCACCCATCGTGAAGAGCATCATTAACTGCCTGCCATCTGCTGAAGCCAGATCAGCCTGGGACCACGCGTTAAAATCTCCTTGCCGGCAATCTGCCATACCCGAGCTGTACGAGAGTGCCCCAAAGAAAAGACAGCAGCGGCAACATCCCCCATGTGGGTAAAACCATCTGTGAGTAATTAATTCATTACCCTTTGGGTTTAAAGGTTCTTATTGAGCCTCCCCCCGCTGTAATCAAGCACTATCTGCTCTCAGGGACTTTCTCTTTCCAAGTTATTGCCTCCTAGTTTGCATAAAACTGTTTACATTTGCCCTAAGACCGCATATTTCCATTGTAAATATATATTCCAACCGTACAATGATCCTATTTAACGAGTTTTGACATATTTCATTAATAAAGGGTTACTAATATTTTTATTAATACCCATTTGCCATACCGTTTATTACTGTTGTAAGGGTAACTAATAATTTCTCCTTCGAGACACCACCCCTCAGATATTTATACACATTGATGAGATCCCCTCTCAGTCTTCTCTTCTCAAGACTAAACAGCCCCAAGGATCTCAGTCTCTCTTCATAGGGGAGACGTTCAAGTCCCCTAATCATCCTTGTGATTCTCCATTGGATTTTCTCCAGCAGTTCTGTGTCTTTCTTGAACTGGGGAGCCCAAAACTGGATGCAGTATTCCAGGTGTGCTCTCACCAGGACAGAGCAGAGAGGTAGAAGAACTTCCCTAGACCTGCTGGGGACACCTTTCTTGATGCATCCCAGGATCCCATTTGCTCTCTTGGCCACAAGGGCACATTTTTGTTCCATGGAGAACTTGCTGTCCACCAGCACTCCAAGGTCTTTCTCTGTGGAGCTGCTTTCCAGCAGGGCAGCTCTGGTGATTAGGGATGGAGGAAGATGGCTATTAATTATGAAATACGAATTATGAAAATTATTATTTATTAATTATTAAAATTATTGATAACCGATTGATCACCTTATATATATTGATTCAAATGCACGGTTGAAAAAATATAGACTATAACTGGTTCAGTATATACAATTTTACCCATTTATAATATTTACAATGTCAATTTCTAATTAAGGGAACGAAAGGTGCAGTTCTGCCACTTGTCCACTAGATGGAGACTCGACAAGACACTTGGTGGCTGTTAACTATGTACAGAGATATTTATGTTATCACGAGGCAAGTCAGTCTGGAAATATCACGTGACTTGGCGCAGGCGCTTTGAATAGACTCTTACTGTATGTTGCACACATGAAATGATACATTCTGTCTTTGTTTGTAGTGAGGCTACTTGCTGGGTTATGCTGGTGTGGTGGTTTGAAACTGTCTTTTTAATTTTTCCTTGCAAAGTTCAGAACAGAGAAAGTGAAAGAATGTAAATAAGTCACTATTGGGTGTAAGAAAGCAAAATAACGATTGTTCAAAACACTTCCATTGGATAGATAGAAATGTTTAAGGACTATTACCCAAAACAAAGTAGGCATTCTGCACTTTCTGCGTTCGGCAGTGGGGGCAGTTGCTGGGCTGTCTGGTTGCTGTTTCTTCTTCTCTTCTGGCTGAAGATAACACACTGACCTTGGCAGCTAAGTTAACAACTTTCTGCTCTAACTAAACTCTGCTTCTCTGTCCAGGGGGGTCTGGGGGGGAAGCTCCTGGGAGAGGGAGGCCCCCTTTGGGAGGGTCCCCTTGGGGGGAAGCAAAGGGAGATCGGTTGTGCTTTTCTGTTGATTGTATATATTTGTAAATGTTGTGAATTTTGTATATTTGTACATATTCATTGCATTTCATCTGCTTGTAAATACAGCTTTTCATTTGCTTCCAGACTGAGCTAGCCTGGTTATTGTCGGTGGGGGGGGGAATTTCCGCTCACACCGACACACTTTTTATTTTTGGCGCCCAACGTGGGGCCTGTGCGAAAGCAGAATGGAGAGTGGCGTCTGACAGTTGATTTCCGTGCCTTGAATGAAGTAACTCCACCACATCATGCAACAGATGCTACCTGGTCTAAGTGGATGGCTCTGATAACACAGAGAGCTTGAATGGGAAATCTCGAAAGGCCTGGTTTGGTGGAGGTGATCACACTGGCCAGAAGGCACAAGCTGTGCTAAACCTCCAGAGGAGAGAGTAGCTCGTGCTGAGGAAGCTCCTCCTTACAGTGATCTGTCTGATGATGAAAAGAGATATGCTTTGTTCACAGACGGTTCCTGTCGTCTGGTTGGGAACAAGCGGAGATGGAAATCTGCAGTGTGGAGTCCAATGCGCAGAGTTGCAGAAGCGAGAGATGGAGAAGGAGAATCCAGTCAATTCGCAGACGTAAAAGCTGTCCAGCTAGCTCTTAACGTAGCTGAACGTGAGAGATGGCCAAAGCTTTATCTCTACACCGACTCATGGATGGTAGCCAATGCCTTGTGGGGTTGGCTGAAAGACTGGAAGAAGAATGGCTGGCAGAGGAAAGGAAAGCCAATCTGGGCTGCAGATCTGTGGCAAGACATTGCTGCTCGCATCGACAGAATCCAAGTGAAAGTGAGACACATCGATGCTCACATTCCTAAGAGCAAAGCTACTGAGGAACAACAACACAACCATCAGGCAGCTGGCTACTTGCTGCTGCCAGCTGGCTGTTGGCTGTCATCGGCCTGGGGCTGGTCCCCCTGGGCGGTGCCCTTCTTTCTCCTCCCGCCTCCACGGGTGGGGTGAGGCTTTCTTTCTCCTCCCATGGCCGTGGAGAGGTGACTTTCTGCCAATCGGCGTTGACTGCTTCATATTTAGATGAGAATGCAGTCTTTGGCTTGATCTCAAAGGAGAGGATGTTTTCTCTCTCTTTCTATTGGGAAATCCCGGGTTACATTACCCTGACGGCACAGGGCTGCAGAGTGGCGAAAGTGGGCAGTTCCTTTTGTCTCCCGCAAACGGCGGGGGTCACGTAGAATGCGTTGCTGCTTATGGCTGCTTATGATTGCAGCAGATCTGGACTGCCAGGCTTAGGCTAGTCCTTCCCCTTCTGGGCTAAAGCTTACCCTCTTGGGGTTTTCCACAGTCCTCTCGACTGGGCTTACGATGCTGGCTTTCTCTGTAGCTCAGCGAAGGGATCAACCTTTTGCGGGTTCCTCAAGCAGCTAGGTGGGCTGGCTTCTTTCCATATCACAGAGGCTTCTAGTACGCTTGCATGTGGGAGTGAGAAGACTTAGGGGTTGTGAGCTTCCATAGCTCGACCAAAGCAAGAGAAAGCAAAAGGAGAGAGCAAGTTGGTAAACAAATGGAGAATACTTATAGATTTCTCGAGGCTGGATCTGGCCAATGGGCACACTTGTCAACAACCTGCTTTGACCTATAGAAAGGGTGAAGCTAGAATTATGCCGTTAGATGGAAAGAGCATGAGCATGCCATGTGATGGGTGCATGCAGTTGTTTACCCCTTAGGAGACAGGTTGGCGCCTGGGCCTTTGTCCTCCTCTCCTGAAAGGAGAGTGGAAAGGGGGGACTTACCAAAACATGATGGGACAAGTCTACTGGTGTTTGGGGGCATAATTCTGGGCATATGGTGCCTTCACCACAGCAGTCCCTAACCTGTACTGGTGCATGTTGTTATTTCTCCCCAGATGTGGGACCTTGCACTTGACCTTATTAAACTTCATGAGGTTTGCCTCCACCCAGCTCTCCAGCCTGTCCAGGTCATGTTGGACAGCTGCACAGCCTGACAGGGTGTCAGCCAACCCCCCCCAGCTTTGTATCGTCAGCGAACTTGCTGAGGGTACTCTCAATCCCCTCATCCAGGTCGTTGATAAAGATATTGAACAAAACTGAACCCAGTACCAATCCCTGGGGGATACCACTTGCCATGGGCCTCCAAGTTG
Source organism: Indicator indicator (assembly GCF_027791375.1). Lineage (NCBI taxonomy): Eukaryota > Metazoa > Chordata > Aves > Piciformes > Indicatoridae > Indicator > Indicator indicator. Next base: position 372,772 of record NW_026539064.1, on the reverse strand, counting down.
ACTCTGTGCCACTGATGATGACCCTCTGAACTCTGTTGTTGAGCCAGTTTTCAATCTACCTCACTGACTAGCCATTTAGGCCACATCTCCTGAGCTTTTCTATGAGCATGTAGTGGGAGACAGTATCAAAAGCGTTACTGAAGTCAAGATGTATGACATCCACTGCTCTTCCCTCATCTACTCATTTGGTGACAACTTCACAGATTAGTTAGACAGGATCACCCCTTGGTAAATCCATGTTGACTACTCCTGATAACCTTCTTGTCTTCCATGCAGTTAGAGATGACCTCCAGGATGAGCTGCTCCATCATCTTTCCAGGGATGGAGGTGAGGCTGACTGGTCTGTAGTTGCCTGGGTCCTCCTTCTTGCTTTTTTTGAAAACTGGAGTGACATTTGCTTTCTTCCAGTCGTCAGGCACCTCTCCTGTTCTCCATGAGTTTTCAAAGACGATGGAGAGAGGTTCAGCAACAGCATCAGCCAGCTCTCTCAGCACTCGTGGATGCATCCCATCAGGGCCCATGGATTTGTGTTTCTTGAGATGGTATGAGAGATCTCTAACCCAGTCCTGACTGACCAGAGGAATGTCCACATCTCTCCAGTTCTGCTCCGTTGCTTCTAGAGGCTGAGGTTCCTGAGGGCTGGTCTTAGGAGTGAAGACTGAGGCAAAGAAGGCATTCAGCAACTCTGCCATCTCTGCATCATCAGTTACCATATCTCCCATATCATTCAGCAGTGGGCCCACCTTTTGCCTGCTCTTCCTTTTATCATTGATGTATTTGAACAAACTCTTCTTGTTCTCTTTCACCCCTCTGGTGAGATTCAGTTCCAGGAGGGCACTGGCTTTCCTTGTTGCATCTCTACTTTCTCTGGATATATCTCTGTAATCCTCCCAACTGACTAGTCCTTTTTTCCACATATTGTAAACCTCCTTTTTTATTTTTGAGTTTTACCAAGAGTTCCTTGCTTATCCATGCAGGTCTTGTGCTTGCCTTACTTGATTTTTTTTTTCAAGGGAATACATTTCTCTTGAGCTTGGAGGAGGTAATGTTTGAATATTAACCAGCTCTCTTGGGCCCCCCTTCCATCCAGAGCCCTAGCCCACTGGGTATTTCTAAGTAGAGTATTGAAGAGGGGAAAGTTGGCCCTCTTAAAGTCCAGGGTTGAGATTTTACTTATCACCCTGCTTCTTTGTCTGTTGATATTAAACTCTAACATGTCATGGTCACTGCAACCAAGATTACCCCCAACGTTGACATCTACAACCAGTCCTTCTTTGTTTGTTAATATCAGGTCCAGGCATTGCACTTCTCCTTGTTGGTTCTTCAACTACTTGCAGGAGAAAGTTGTCATCAATGCACTGCAGGAACCTTTTGGACTGTTTGTGCTTGGCTGTGTGATCTTTCCAAATTCAAAAAACTCAGGAAGAACACTCACGGTTGCATTGCTATATCCCCCCAAACCAACAAATCCAAGACAGTAATCACCAAACTTCCTTAACTTGTATTTAAACCAAAGGAATAGCTTATATACTATGTACCTGCCAACTTGGTCAGTTAGTGCAGAAATGAACCATTTATAAAGCACCACAGTTATGACAGAGTATACCAAATGCCACAAAACCGAAAACAGCTTCATTTTGGCTTCCTTGATCTGAGCAGTAATTAATCAAGCAATGCCCCACGTTGGGCACCAATTAATATGGTGGGTTTATAAAATCTCCCACATCATTAAATTTGCCAGACCAGCTCAGTTGGAAACAAATGGAGCTGTATTTACAAGCAAAACTACAATCTACAATGAAATGCAATGAATATGTACAAAATATACAGTATTTACAAACATTTGCAGGTATTTACAATTAATAAACAGCACAAGGACCTCCCTGGCTAAAGACCAGGGGAGCTGCAACAGCTTCTCCCTTCCCTGCCTCCTTCCCTACCCTCCTGTACACAAAAGGGATAAGAGAAAATAGCAGAGAAGTTGTTGCTAATACCAGTCACAACAAAGCAGTGCAGCCAAGGTCAGTAAAGCCAGGAGAAGCATCAGTCAGAGCCGAAGAAGCGAAAAGAGAGATAGATTCTTTTGTACAAGTAGTTTAAATCTGTTATCTCTTCCAATGGGATTATTTAGAATAATCATTTTCCTTTTTACACCCAATAGTAATTTATTTACATTTTACCACTTTCTCTTCAAGATCTGTGGAAAATTTTTAAAGGCATAGCCTAAAACTACAACAAGATTAAAATTAACAATAAAAAAAATCTATAGCAGCTCTATTTTTCAGCGTTGCATACGTAATCAAGTCAGCATCCAGCAATAGACCACTTAGGACAAGAGAGGTGGCATTATTTTCTTTCGATAACCAACACCCCAATTTATTGAGGGTTGCTAGTGATTGAGCCGCTGCGACCCCAGATACCAATACTGATGCTGCTATTATTTTATCAGAACCCCCAAAAACTGTATTATCTTTACAATCAGGTTTATAGGCATAAGCATTTCTTTTATGCTGTCTATGTTTATGCATTATAATCATTGATATGTTGGATGTTAATATTGTCAACCTTCCTATACTACAGGGTCCTCCCTTCATATGCGAGGGGATGCCAGACCATGCTCTATGCGCACAAATAAAAAAGAATCCAGGGGGTAGGCTTAATAGATTATTACTGGGCCTTGACAACTTTACAGCAGTATAATTGCACCAAGCACTACTATTTCTATAAGCAACTAAGCTAGCGTTCACCCATTGACTCACTGAACGATTCTTTCCACTATAATTAAAATTCAAACAATAATCCATTGCCATGATCAGGGTGACAAAGAAGGTGGAAATAGGAATGGTCGAATCCATTGTGCTGGCACCCGTTACGGGCCAGTTCCTGTAGAGACACAAGCATAACCTCCACCTCAAGTTATGAGAGAATATGGCCCTTCCCATTGGACAGAATTTAAGTCTTTTATCATTACTTGAGCTTTTTCTTTTACTGGTTGCAAATTACTATAACCGAAATGTCTTTGAATTGCTGGTCCATCATCTGTCCAATGATTTAAAAAATTAAGAACATAACATGCTTTTGCAACTCTTTCCTGAAGGGACATACTCACATTCCCCCTTTTTTGTTTTCCAAGTGCCATGAGCATATTTGCTTGTTCATGTGACAACTGAAAAGAACGTTGTAGAGCCTTTGGATTTTGATGATAAATTTCATGAGATAAACGAGCTTGTGCGAATCGATCTGGCACGATCACTGTACCAGCTAATCTGTCAGCTTCTGCATTGCCTTGTGAAATGGGTCCTGGTAAAGAGGTGTGAGAATGGACATGTATAAAATAAAGGTTTGAGCAATGATCTAAAAGCCGTTTCAGCTGCAACAAAAGTGCAAATAACTGTGGATTAGGTATTTCCTTTAAGTAGGTGTGTTCTAGCTGTATCACAAGCCCTGCAATATAAGAAGAATCTGTTATAATGTTAAGAGGCTCTGGCTGTCACTGCTGAATGCTCGACTATTTGTGGCAAGCCAGTGGTTGTGTGTATGTCGCTGTTCCACACACCATTGTTGTCATGTCACACGATGACTGTGCAGCTGGTTCATCCAGACCCATCTGTAAAGACAGTTAAAGCATCCACTGCGGGGGTTAATACCAAGTGAGATACAGGCAAAAGATATAAAGAGCCAAAAGATTGCAAAAGTTTATGCTTCAGAAAGTATGTGCTTATCTGGTCTGAAAAATCCATAAAGGCACATTGAAAAGTTACTGAATCATGAAACAAAAATTCTATTTGTTTCATATCTAGGGGCAAATAGATAACATCTGGTTCAGCCCTGTCTAAGGCTAATAATCAATCACAACCTTTTTGGATCACCATAGCCATCATTTCAATAGTTGTGGTTACTGTTTTTCCAAATTTATGAGGTAAAAAAAGCCATTCCAAAATAACTAAAGGATCTGGATTTACTGAAACCCATTGTGCTAATAACCCATATGGCTGAAAAGGTGAATTGAACACACAGAGACTAATGGGTTGCCCCATTATTCTGCGATGTGCTGCTTGTTGAGTCATCTTTGTTATGACTTTGTTTAATGTCTCCCTTGCTCTACAGAAGAGCTTCATCCTCTATTTAAGTTATTAGAGGGGAACATCCAATAAAGGCCACACCCAATTTTTTTGTTCCTAGGAGTTTCTGCAGATCATTCAAGGTGCTGATGTTAAGTCCCAATGTTATCTTTTGTGGCTGAATTTGATGCTCTGTGATTTTCTATCCCAGATATAACCAGGGGAGTGTTTTTTGTATTTTGTCGTCTGTTATTTTAAGTTCTGATACAGTTGCAGCTTGCACAACTTGTTGCTGTACTGTCTCTGCCTCTTGTTCCATTGGTGCTGCAATTAAAATGTCATCCATATAGTGATATACTTATATTCCTGTATTCTTTTCTCATATAGGTGACAATATTGTAGCAACAAATTGTTGACACATTGTGGGGATGTTTTTCATGCTTTGTGGCAATACTTTCCAGTGATATCATCAATGAGGTTCAGCTATGTTAATAGATGGAGCAGAAAAAGCAAAACGAGTGGCGTCTTGTGGAGAAAGTGAGATCGTAAAAAAACAGTCCCTTAGATCTATAACTATCAGAATCCAAGATTGTGGAAGCATAGTAGGAGATGGTAATCCAGGCTGTAAAGCTCCCATGTCCTCCATAACTGCATTGATCTTTTGTAAATCATGCAGCAGTCTCCATTTGCTGCTTTTCCTCTTGATAACAAACACCGGTGAATTCCAAGGGCTAGTTGTAGGGACTATATGACCTGCTCATCAATTAGTTCATTTAAGTGCAGCAGTTTTTCTTGAGATACGGGCCACTGATCTACCCACACTGGTTTATCAGTTTTCCAAATCAGGGGTGAGACCTGCTGCTGATCAGTAGCCCCTAGGGAAAATCTGTGCTCATATGCATACCCCACTGACTTCAACAGTCCCTTCCCCACAGCGTTACTGGGCTGTGTAGCACAAAAGGTTTTGTTGTAGCAATTCTGCCCTCAGGGCCAAGAACATTGGCAAGCATACTGCTTTGTTTCGGCATTGTCTCCCCCCCTATTCCTGACAATGAGGCATGCATTTCTGCCAAGGGCCACGATCATGGCCAGTGTGATGCAGAAATTACAGTGACATCTGCCCCATTATCAATAATGCCTGTTAATTCAATTTGTTGTCCTTTCCCTTTCAGTTTACAACTTAGCTGCTATATGTTTGTGGTAACCTGTTGCGTCCAATAAATTTCTGGCTTTCTGGTTGACCCAAAACTACCAGTCCCTTGGGGACAGCAAACATGCAGGCACTTGTGGCACAAAGTAAACTAATTGTGCTATTTGACTACCTGCTGGTATAGTACAAGGCAGTGTCGGGGTCCATGCAATTATTTTGGTTTCTCCTTTATATTCTGCATCAATGATCCCCGATAACACAAATAATTCTGTTTGGGTAGTAGAAGAATGTCCAAGCAATAAAGCAGCCATGCCCCTCCCTAACGGCCCATATACCCCCATCAGGATAGACATGACTGATGTGTCTTTGATTACTGTTTCGACTGAGGTGGCCAAGTCCATTCCAGCGCTGACACTTGTCCTGGTGCATAAGCAGTGGCTGCTGTTTGAGGGGACCATGTTGAGGGGGAATTTGTTGTATTTGCAATATCCCCGTTGGGCGATCCTCTTGGAGTTTCCCATTTGCATAAGCGATCGGCCCCTTTTGTTAAACTTAGAATGGCATTGACTTGCAAAATTTTGCCCTTTGTGACAGCAAGGGTACACCTCTGATGGCTTTGTGGCATTCACTTTTGGACAATTTTTGCAAAAGTGTCCAGGCTGGCCAACAGACATGCCTGCAAAAGCTTCTGCTGCTAGAGAAACCTGATGCTGGTGTGTTCCCACATTCATACAAGTGTTTAACATTTCATCTATAGTGGGATTTTTTAAGGTATATAAAATTTTCTGACAGACAATATTTACATTTTCAGTAGCCAGTTGTTTGCAAATAAAGGTCTCTAGCTTGCTCACTGTCCACTTGCTTCTCGAATGTATCCTTTAAACGATCGAGAAATTGCATATAAGACTCTTGGGGCCCCTGTTTAATGTCTTTGTTTCACAGCATCAGGTACCACTTTAAGAGGTCGCAGCGCCAAACACTTGACTTGCTGTAACCCTTCTACTGGGATTCTAGCCTGTGCCACTGTTGTACTAAAATTGCCTTAGCCCATTAACACACTTAAATCAACATCTTGCAGCGGGTTTCGATGTTGCAAATTCATATTTTCTGTCACCTGGGCTTGTGATAACTCTCTCCATTTTGCCATGAAGAGGGTAAATTGCATTTCAGTCATGAGGTGGCACAGCATTTTAAAATCATAGGGAATAAACACTGAGTTGTCACACACTGATTGTATCAAATTCACTGTATAGGGAGCCCCGAGGCCATGATCAGTGACTGTACAGCATAGGTCTTTTATCACAGAATAGGAGAGACCCTCCTATTCTGGGTCTTGCTCTGGCACATAAATGACTGGAAAAGCTTTTAAGAGTTCCATATCACCTGCTTTTTTGTCTTCCCTCTGTACCGCTGCCCAATTATCATGCGAATCAGGAGGATATAGATCAGGCTCTTTTTCAGGGTCTATTGTTCCTGGATCAAAAGGATCATCAGGTCCATCAGGCAGTAGGGCCACCGATACACGTAGTGTTGATCCCATGGGAGAGGTGCCTGTGGCTTCACCTGAAGGTACAGAAGCCAAGATTTCTCTTGGGCTCCTGCTCCTTTAAAAGTTTGTTCTTGTGAACCGGCATGTACTTTAAATACTTCAAAGATAGATCGCCATGTATTTAAAAGTTCGGCTGCAATCTTATCATCCTTCGTAGCAGAATCCCATAGTTTAACCGCAATCTTGTCCCAGACCCCTGGGTCGTATATTGTCTGGCTAGTTATGGAGGGGTCATTTTTAGTGGCCCAGACAAGCATTTGTTGAAGACCCATGTTACTGATTGATTTCCCATATCTTTTAAAGATTTTCTGAAAGGCTTCCAGAACAGTTTTCTGTTCCTGAGTTAAATTATTTCCCATCTTGCTTAGCCACTTACCTTCTTCCAGCAATAGGTAATTGTGTGCACAAGTACACTTCCTTTCAGCATCTATTCCCTGTAGTTCAGCTGAGCTATTCCACCAGATCAACAGCTAGTCATCCAGTCCCTGATACAGGGCGCCATTTGTGGCATATTGAGGCATGGACTCCGAGTTGCGGATTGAAGACTCTTTATTAGAAGACAACTATGCTTATCTATTGTAAAAGTAGCTGACGCAACAGCCTGAAAGCAAGCTTCTTATGCAGGCAGTAACTACAAAGTTCCTTATCTCAGTGTTGTGGTAGGGCCAAACGGGCCCAGCACAAACCCAGACAGGTCCTGGAATGTCTAGATATGGTCCCTCTCTCCCCCCTCCCTCCTGCAGGAGTTGGGATAACACAGGAAAAGGGACAGAAGGACAGGACCTAACATGTCTGGTAAACAAGTCTCCTTTGGAGGCAAGAGCACGTGTACTGGCCACTACTTCTCCCAGACCAGGCCTATGTTTCTGTTTTTTATGTCCACAGACTGGCAGAGTCCCTTTTCATTGGGTAACTGTTTGCTGGCTTAGGTTGCCCTATTGGCCCAATTGAATCTCGGGCAAGTGATAAATACAGGCTGATTTCTAGTCATCTTGCCTTGCCTGCTTGGACCTGCCTTGCCTAAATTGCCTTGCCTGGACTGCCTTGCCTCGAGTTGCCTGGTCCAAGACCTCGGATAGAAGCCACAAGCCCTACTCACTGCAAGCTGGAGAAGCCACAAGCCTTAGGATCCAAGCCTCACTTCCCCTTGCACCTAGAATTCATGCTGTGCCTCAGTTTACCCAGGAAGACGCAAGAGCCTTTTGTGAAAATCACGTTGTATCGCCCGCTGTCCTGCTGAAGCCAGACCAGCATTGAAGACTGCTTGGCATTCCTGCCGGCAATCAGCCATCGATCCAATCTATCCAAGTCCCTCTGTAGAGCCTCCCTACCCCCATGAAGATCAACACTCCCACCTAACTTGGTGTCATCTGCAAACTTACTGATGACACACTTTATGGCTTCATCAAGATCGTCAATAAAGATGTCAAACAGAAGTGGTCCCAATACTGAGCCCTGAGGAACACCACTTGTGACCAGCCGCCAGCTGGATTTAACTCCATTGACCACCACTGTCTGGGCCCTTTCACCCAGCCAGTGCTTTATCCAGCAGAGCGTGTGCTCATCCAAGCCACAGGTAGCCAGTTTGTCCACAAGAATTCTGTGGGAAACAGTGTCAAAGGCTTTTTGAAAGTCTAGGTAGACAATATCCACAGCCTTTCCCTCATCCAATAGTTGGGTCATCTTGTCATCGAAGGAGATCAGGTTGCTCAGGAAGGACCCACCCTTCATAAACCCATGCTGATGGGGCCTGAGATGATCTGCTCCATGATGTTCCCTGGTACCAAGGTCAGACTGACAGGTCTATAGTTTCCCGGATCCTCCTTTCTTCCTTTCTTGTAGATAGGCATTATATTTGCTACCTTCCAGTCCATTGGGACCTTCTCAGTTAGCCAGGACTTCAGGTAAATAATGGAAAGTAACTTGGTGAGCACATCTGTCATCTCCTTCAGCACCCTTGGATGTAGCCCATCTGGCCCCATAGACTTGTGTGCATCTAAGCGGCATAGCAGGTCACTGACCACTTCCTCATTTATTGGGATGACCTCATTCCGATTCCCCTCCCTGACTCCTAGTTCATGAGGCTGGGTGTCCAGGGAACTGCTGGTTCCAGTGCTAAAGACTGAGGCAAAGTAGGCATCGAGCACCTCAGTCTTCTCCTCATTCTAAGTCACTATGTTTCACTCTGCATCCAATAAAGGATGGAGATTTTCCCTAGTCCTCCTTTTGTTGTTAATGAATTTATTGAAACACTTTTTATTATTCTTAACGACTGTAGCTAAGTTGATCTCTAACTGTGCTTTGGCTCTCCTAATTTTCTCCCTGCATAGATTCACTACATCTTTATAGTCCTCATGAGAGACCTGTAGCCTCCTCTAAAGGCCACAGACTCTCCTTTTGTTCTTGAGGTCCAGCCAAAGGCCCCAGATGCCTTCCCTGCCAATGCGTTTTTTGGCACACAGGGACAACCTGCTCCTGTGCCTTTAAGACTTCCCTCTTGAACTATGTCCAGCCTTCCTGGACTCCTATATCCTTCAGGGTGGCCTCCCAAAGGACTTTGTCAGTCTCCTGAAGAGGCCAAAGTTTGCCCTCCAGAAGTTCAAGGTGGCAGTTTTACTAACCCCTCTCCTTGTTTCCCCAAGGATAGAGAACTCAATCATCTCATGACTGCTGAGCCCTAGACAGTCTCCAATCTTTACTTCCCCCACAAGTTCTTCCCTGTTCACAAGAAGCAGGTCCAGGAGGGCACCTTCCCTGGTTGCCTCCCTCACCAGTCATCTCAGGAAATTATCCTCCACACACTCCAGGAACCTCTGGGACTGTTCTCTCCCTGCTGTACTGTATTCCCAGCAGACATCCGGGAAGTTGAAGTCTCCCACGAGAACAAGGGGAAGCGATTGTGAAACCTCTCTCAACTGCTTATAAAAAAATTCATCTACCTCTTCATCCTGGTTGGGTGGTCTATAACATATTCCCACCACAATATCACTCTTGCTGGCCTTACTCCTGATTTTTACCCATAAGGACTCAACCCTATCATCAGTTGGTACCCATTGATTGCAGCACTCCAGTTGTGGAAGTCATCCCACCAGGTTTCCATGATGGCTGCTGTATCATAGTTTCCCTGTAGCACAATTGCCTCCAGCTCCTCCTGTTTATTGCCCATGCTGCGTGCATTGGTGTATAAACATTTCAGGGAGGGAGTTGAGTAAATAGTTTTCAACCTTGAGGGAGGTAGACCTTCTGGTTATCTAAGATGTCAACACACTGCTCCACAAGAACTGGGCTACTACACCCAGGGTTCTCAGTGGCAAGGCCAGCTATGTCCCTATCCCCCTTTAAAACTAGTTTAAAACCTTGTCAATGAGCCCAGCCAACTCATGTGCAAGGATTCTTGTCCCCTTATGGGACAGATGAACTGCATCTGTTGCCAGTAGACCCGGTGCCAAGAAAACTTCCCCATGGTCAAAAACCCCAAAGTTCTGTTGGTGGCACCAACCTCTAAGCCGTATGTTAATCACATGGATTTTTTTCTTTCCTTCAATATCTCTTCCTGTCACTAGAGGGATTGAGGAGAACACCACTTCTGCTCCAAAGACCTCAAGTAATCTTCCCAAAGCCCTGAAGTCTTTTTTAATTGCTTTTGTACTACTATACATTGCCTCATCACTCCCAATCTGCATAACCAGAAGCGGGTAATAGTATGATGGTCGCACCAGATTGGGGAGTGTCTTAGAAGTGTCCCTAACCCGTGCCCCAGGCAGGCAACAGACCTCCCTGGGGGATAGATCAGGCCTGCAAATCGGGCCCTCAGTTCTCCTGAGAAGGGAATCCCCTACTACTACCACCTTTCCTTTTTTCTTGTTTGCATTAGTCCTAACTTGTTGGACTAGCTGACAAGTCCTAGGTAGCTGCGTGCATGGACATCCATCTCCATCTGCGTTCATCTGGCCCTCTGTTTCAAGAGCCCCATACCTGTTGTGTGTGGGCAACTGGGAAGACTGGGGGGATTGGGAGGGGCCTTGCCTGCCTCTCCTGCCTCACCAGAGAGGGGACTGCTTCCAATCCTCCCCATTTCTTAGGTGTAGTAAGCCGGGCAGCAGTGGAGAAAAAAAAGACCGACACCAGAATCCTTTTGCATCGGCAACTGCCCGCCTTTATTAGCCATCCTCAGCAGCAGCAGCCACACCTCAACACCCATTATGGCTTCTCCCTTCTTCCTTCTGTGTCTGAGCCCCTTAAGTAATAATCCTACCCCTGTTGTTGTCCAGGCACCTCTCTCTCCTGTCCTTTCCCACACAGCTGAATCCACCCCTTCGAGTTATTTACACTCCTAAGTCAAGGGAAAAAGCTGCACTTCAAGGCTGAGCCTTCCTGGGGCCCCTTTCTTATCTACACCTATCTACAATTCCCCCTTTTTTGTTTTTAAAACATAGAGGACCCTTTGCAGACAAAAGTGAACATGGATACATAGATTTCAAATGATGACTTCAGTTTGCACAACTCTTACCATTACATTCTATACAGCCATGACTGTGAGCTAATAATGAAAAATTAATCATGTCATGGTTTTATAAACTGGCATGTCTCACTGCTGCGGTCGAGGGGAGGAATATTTATTATTTACCCTCACAACAATAATTAATAAACAATATGGCAAAAGGTTATTAATACAAATAGTAACCGTTTATTAATTAAATATGCCAAAACTCGTTGAAAGGATCGTTGTACGGTCGGAAGATATATTTACAAAGGGAATTATGCAGTCTCAGGGCAAATATAAACTATTCTATGCAAATTAGGAGGCAGCAAGTTGGAAAGAGAAAGTCCCCAAGAGCAGGTAGCACTCAGTTATAGCGAGGGGAGGCTCGATAAGAACCGTTAAACCCAAAGGGCAGTGAATTAGTTACTCACAGCTAGTTTCACACATATAAGGGATGCTGCTGTTGCTGCATTAGCTTTGGGGTGCTCTCATAGAGCGCAGCATGGCAAATTGCTGGCAAGAAAGGTTTACCACGTGGTCCTAGGCTGATCTGGCTTCAGTGGACAGCGGGCAGTTAACGACACACTTTGCGACAGGCGCTTGCTGGGTTCCTGGGTAAACTGAGGCATGGCATGATTCTGGTGGCAAGGGGAAGCAGGCTAGGTGACTCTGGGTTCTAGGCTTGTGGCTTCTCCGGCTTGCATGTGTATGTCTCATGGCTTTATCCCAGGATCTGGACCAAGCACTCGAGGCAGGGCAGGGCAATTCCAGGCGGCAAGGCTTGAAGCAAGTCAAGGCAAGGCAAGCTTGAGCAAGGCAAAGGTGACTACCAAGTCACTTGTATATATACAAATGCCAGAGGTCAATTGGTCCAATAGGGCACTGAAGCTAACGTGTAGCTGCCCAATGGAAAGGCGTTCTGCAAGGTTATGACCATAAAAGGCAGAGGCCAGGACCTCATATCAGGGGAAGCTTATGTGCTCTGATCCCAGATAGGCATCTTGTTTACCAGACAGGCAAGGTCCTCTCCCCTTTGTTCCTTTTCCCGCGTTGCCCTGTTTTTGTGGCAGGAAGGAGGGGAGAGAAAGGGACTCTGTCTAGATATCTTGAGGCCTGTCTGGATTTGTACTGGGCCATGTCATGGCCCTTCCACCACATTCACACTACCAGGTCAGTGGCTAATTCAAACAATCCTTTGAAGTTTTGTTATCTTGTTTCACAGTCCAACATGCCAGCTCATTTAGTGAAGCTAGTGCTTTTGCTGTACAGTTTGAAGCAAAGGAAAATACCTGTAAGCAGAGAGTGAGGGTGAAGAAACCCTTCGCTGGTATGAATTCAATCTTTATATTTCCTCCCCGACAGAGTGACATCCTGAATATTTGTAGTTATGCCCAATGTAAAATTAAACATTACACAATAATCCATTTCTACTGATCTTAGCATACTAATCCTCTGATGCTTTGTTTCTGCTAAGGAAAGGTAGTGAGCCCTATCGTTCCTACACTTGGCCTAATGTTAAATTTGTTTTCCCTTTCAAATTTCCCCAAACTAAAGCCTCCAAGATTTTTAATCCTCCATGAATTTTGTTAAACCACAACATGCTTTAACTATTCTTTCTTGTGACATAATACCTACACTCCCCCCTTTTTATCTTTTTTTTTTGTAATCTAAAATGAAAATGTAACCCATTTTGACCATCCCTTTAACCATTTGAGATTATTACTTAACTATGACATTCTGGTGAGTTAACATATAAATCCGTGTGAACGTATTCCCTAATTACATGACAATTAAGCAATTTGTGATATTCAGTCCTAATTCAGATGTTTTCTAGGGACATTCTCATGCGATCAGCTTCAGATTGACGTCTTTGATCTCAGTTAAATATGACAGTCATTGTGATCAGTCTTAGTGATCAGTTGACTTTCAGCACAGTTAGCCTTCATAGGGCTATGATGTTTGCAGGGGCGTCTTGCCCATGTGTTGATTCCTGTGTTGTCAGCTGAGATGTTTGCACAACTGATCTTTCCAGCTCATGGCAAGGGTTGAGTCTTCCTTGCTGGTATCATTAAAGCCTGTAGATATGAAAAGCCTTTGCCTTTTCATAAGGTAACCTCTGTGTGACGTATCAAAAAAAAATTTTTTTTTGCTTTTTATATTTTTATAATCCTTATCTTAAAACTTTTGTGAACAAAAGACCAAAACAGCATTATATAACATCCCTATGATAAGCTCCTAACTCATGCTAATAACAAAAAATCACTAAAAACGTAAAATTAAACAATCAAATCAACATCTAAAGAAAAAAGCAACAAAAAAGATGTTGCACTGCCTAAAGCTCACTGTGTACAATAAAAACTTATTAACTATTACATAGAGCTCTTTTGAAATTGCTGGCACACACAAAAAAGAGGCTAGAACCAGAATTCAACCTATAAACTCATAAAACAGCTTATTCTATTACTCATAAAGACTTACATGTTTTGTACTGTGCAATTTTTTGCATTTTCTCTAAGCCATACAAGCAAAGTTTCTGTGCCAGTGTGAGCTGAAGTTACCCCCACACCAACAATAACCAGGCTAGCTCAGCCTGGAAGCGAATGAAAGCTGTATTTACAAGCAGATCTGCAATCTCTGATGAAATGCAATGAATATGTACAAATATACAAAATTCACAACATTCACAAATATATACAATCAACAGAAAAGCACAAAAAAGCTCCGTTTGCTTCCCCCCAAAGGGGACATTTCCCAAGGGGCCTCTCTCCCAGGGGCCTCCCCCCAGAGCCCCTGGCAGAACGCAGTTAGTTAAGTAAAAGCAGAAAGCTTGTTAACTAAGCTAACCAAGGTCAGTGTGTTATCTTCAGCCAGAAGAGAAGAAACAGCAGCTAGACAGCCCAGCAAGTTGCCCCGACTGCAGAATGCCCCACTTTGTTTTGAGTAGTAGTTCTTAAACATTTCTATCTATCCAAAGGAAGTGTTTAGAACAATCATTATTTTGCTTTCTTACACCCAATAGTGACTTATTTACACTCGTTAGTTTTCTCTGCTTGAAGTTTGCAAAGAAAAATTAAAGAGACAGTTTCAAACCATCACAGTCCACCCCTTCTAAACAATTCCATTGGCTGCTACTACCATTTATCTAATCTAAAATAACATCTACAACAATGAGTGAATAAAGATCATAGTCCATTCCGGCTATCTCAGATGTAGATGATTCAAAAGGCTGAAATCACAGGAAAACCAGCAAACATCTTGTTTCCTCGCAGATGGAGCGAAGAAAGGAACAGGGACTCTCAGGTGACTCAGGGCTCTCAGGGTTCGTGCACTGTAGAACTCATGGATTCTCCTCTTGGGCGAGATGTCGTATCTGTGCAACACTCTGAATTTAACCTCTCTCAGCCAAAGTTAGGTTTCTTTGTGGAATACACTGAATTTCACCATTTTCTTGCATCACCCAATAGGTGTGACCAGGACCTTCAGCAGAAACCACCCCTCGGACAGGTTTGGCCTCTCCTGAAGGAGAAAATACCCAAACAGTTTTGCCTAACAGATTCTTTTCTCTGATAACAGGAACTCTATTACCTTCCTCCCTTCGCAACAAATCTGATTGGGTAGGCCCAGCTCGATTCACTGAAACTCTACTATTCACCAACCAGGTTGCTTGTGCTAAATGCTTCTCCCAGGGGTTTTCAGCAAACCGTTGTAGCTTTCGATCTTCCCTGCAGCTGGTGCATAGTAGGGAATGTAGAAGATCCACTCGATGCCCTGCTCTTTGGCCCAGTTTTTCACAAGATTGTTTTTGAAAGGAGCTCCGTTGTCTGACACAATTCTCTCTGGAGTTCCGTGTCTCCACAGGATTTGTCTTTCCAGACCAAGAATGGTGTTATGTGCAGTTGCATGAGGAACTGGATAAGTTTCCAACCATCCAGTGCTTGCCTCTACCATAGTCAGCACATACTGCTTACCAGATCGAGAACGAGGTAGAGTGATGTAGTCAATCTGCCATGCTTCACCATACTTGTACTTGGACCATTGGTCTCCATACCACAAGGGCTTGATTCACTTTGCCTGCTTAAGAGCAGCACAAATGTCACAGTCATGCATGACTTGTGTGATAGCATCCATGGAAATGTCAATGGATCTGTCACGAGCCCATCGGTAGGTTACATCTCTGCCTTGATGTCCTGACGAGTCATGGGCCCACCGAGCTAAGAACAACTCACCTCGGTGTTTCCAGTCAAGATCAGGATCAGGATCAGAGTTTGTGTTCACTTGGGAAACTCTTGCAGCTAGATCTGCCTGATTGTTGTGTTGTTGTTCCTCAGTAGCTTTGCTCTTAGGAATGTGAGCATCGATGTATCTCACTTTCACTGGGATTCACTCAATGCAAGTAGCAATGTCTTGCCACAGATCTGCAGCCCAGATAGACTTTCCTTTTCTCTGCCATCCATTCCTTTACCAGTCTTTCAGCCAACCCCACAAGGCATTGGCTACCATCCACGAGTCAGTGTAGAGATAAAGCTTTGGCCATCTCTCACATTCAGCTACTTTAAGAGCTAGCTGCACAGCTTTTACCTCTGCAAATTGACTGGATTCTCCTTCTCCATCTCTTGCTTCTGCAACCCTGTGTGTTGGTCTCCACACTGCAGAGTTCCACCTCCGCTTGTTCCCAACCAGATGACAGGAACCGTCTGTGAACAAAGAATATTTCTTTTCATCATCAGACAGATCACTGTGAGGAGCTTCCTCAGCACGAGTTCCAATCATTTCAGAAGCAGCTACAATGCCTTTCTCTTTTGGAGTATAGTTTGCTTCTGAGCCTCTGCAGCCACAACCCCAGAAACCAGGAGGGCATCTTCGTGTCTTCCCTGGAGCTCTTTGCCATAAGCACCAGGATGGACCATTGTCACTTGCAGCCATGTACAGAATGCTCTTAATGTCTGGACCAGTTCACACAGGTCCCAGACCCATCGCTTGGACTACCTCACATTTTATCTGGTCAAAGGCTGCTTGTTGCTCAGGGCCCCACAGCAAACTGTTTCTCTTTCGAGTCACATCATAGAGAGGTTTCACAATCTGACTGTATCCAGGAATGTGCAGTCTCCAAAATCCCACTATGCCTAAGAAATATAGAGTTTCTTTCTTATTGATGGGATTTGCCATGGTGGAGACTCTGTTTATCACATCCATTGGGATGTGACAGTGACTGTCTTGCCACCGCACTCCCAGAAACTGGATTTCTCTGGCAGGTCCTTTCACCTTGTCTCGCTTGATAGCGACACCGGCTTGCAAGAGAATGTCAATGATTTTGTTACATTTCTTGAAGACTTCTTCAGCAGTTTCATCCCAGACAACGATGTCATAGATGAGCTGAATGTGTTCTGGAGCTCCACCTTTCTCCAAAGCATCATGGATCACTGCATGGCAGATGGTTGAACTGTGAATCCACCCCTGGGGCAAACGATTGAATGTGTATTGAATGCCTCTCCAGGTGAAGGCAAACTGAGGCCTGCATTCTTCTGCTATGGGAATAGAGAAGAAAGCATTAGCAATGTCTATGGTAGCATACCACTTGGCCTCCTTGGATTCCAGCTTATATTGGAGTTCCATCATGTCTGGTACAGCTGCACTCTTGGGCGGAGTTACTTCATTCAAGGCAGGGAAATCAACTGTCAGACACCATTCTTCATTCTGCTTTCGCACAGACCAGATTGGACTGTTGAAAGGTGAATGAGTTTTGCTGATGACTTTCTGACTCTCCAACTGATACATCAGGTTTTGAATGGGCACCAAAGAGTCACGGTTGGTTCTGTATTGTCTGTGATGCACAGTTTGAGAAGCAACCGGCAACTTCACATCGTCTATCTCATGTTGTCCCACAACTGCAGATTCATCTGAAAGCTCAGGTCTGATAGACAACTTCAATATTCCTCCATCAATTTCTACAGCTGCTATTTCAAAAGCCCCTTTGTAACCCTTAGGGTCTCTGAAATGCCCTTCTCTGAGAAAATCAATTCCCAAAATACAAGGTGCATTAGGTCCTGTTACAGTAGTATTTCTTCCACTGTTTCCCAGTTAAACTTATATTAACCTCTATCTTAAAGAACTCTCAAGATCCACCAGTGACTCCCTGAACAGTTATAGATTCTCCCCCATGATAATTTGATGGTATGATGGTGCACTGAGCTCCTCTGTCAACCAAGGCCCTGTATTTCTGAAATTTTGAAGTGCCAGGCCACTTGAATGTACACATCCCAATAGATTCTGTTATCTCCATTATCCCTTACCTCCCCCTGGCGGAAGGCAGGGCACCCCTAATTGTGGGGATTACATCCACATGTATGTCTGGCTCAACGTCCAGCACCAGAATTAGAATCAGTGTTGGAGCTATTAGAGTTGTTTCGGGAAACTGAGGAAGTGACAGCTACCCTTCCAGCGGCTCTGAATGCCAACAGCAGTGTCATCTTTGGCTCTGAGCCAGTAGCTGCAGGAACTCTACCAGGACCTAAGATGGCTACCGTGGTTACACAGGCAGCCGCCATTAACGAGGCGCTGTCTCTTCCTCCCTCTGCTGCTGAAATGGAAGCAGCAGCGGCTTCAGGGTCTCAAAGAGTTCCTCCTGTCTCTGCACAGAATCCCTTTCTTCCTACTGGTTCTGCTGTGAACTTGAAATCTAAACCAATGAATTTAATTGCTGCCTTGACCACAAAGTGCAAGAGAGCCACAGGAGGGGGTGCAGAAGGCGCAGAAGGTACAGAAGGAGGTCAGGATCCTTCAGTTCAGGGACCCTCTGTTAAGAAAGATGCTTCTGCTAAGGAAGAGAAGGTTGGCCTTAAAAGTCTGGCAGACTTCATGAGGCCACCCATGGATGGTGGAGATGTAGAGCAGGATATGAGCCCTGGTAAATTAGGAATTGCTGGATGTGCCTCTGAAATCCAGGAAATTGCACAGAGGCTCGCAGCAGGAGCATGGGGACAGCAGGAATATATGTGATATACAGCTTGCTCCTCCTAATTGTGCTACCATTCTGACAAGCAGAATTGTGGCAAGAAATTATGGTGGAGTGCCTCCTACTGTTGGCCATTTCACTGACCAAATGAGGCAATTGGAGGATAGACTCACACATGTTTCTTTTGTTTCAGCTATTGAACTCTTTCTGGAGTTATAAAGAATTGCATGAACGAGCTGAAGGAGGAAGTTAAAACCTCCATATCTGTCATAAATATGCTAGCCAAAAAGTGTCTTTTAAAATTTTATTGGGAATAAGGGGAAGCAAAGCAGCGTGCTGGGCTGAGAAAAGGGACAAAAACACAGCAACAGCAATAGCTTTTTTTCCTTCTTATATAGCTATCTCATTTACAAAAACAGGCTTATGTTAAATAGAAGGCAGGGATATGACAATGAGTTCCCAGAATGTTCTGGGGTGGTCAGGAGGAGGATGGGATCAAAGGATGAGGCAATCTTTCTCAGAGAGTGCTGAAAAGCCTCCCACCTTAAACATGCACCGTTCCCAAGGTTTCTTATCTGAAATCCACACATTCCGAGGCAGAGCCAGCACTGCTTTTATCTTTGGTCTGTCTGGTTAGAAGTCAGTTCGAGCTTTTTGAAAACGGCTGTTTGCGATCTTTTAAAACAAGTTCCTTGAACTTCACTCCTAACTCACCTTTTGACACAAATCACATATTCATAATAATATTAATAACAATATTAATAACAATTCCCCCATTTCTCTTTTGGCCATAATTGATTTGTGTTATGATTTCTCAATCTTCAAAACTACTACCATCTACTTGTAACTTATTAGTACAAGCAATTTTACCTAAAGGACCTATGTGCTGGTTTGAGGCCAGACAGATTGTCTCTTGCCCCGAGAGGGACAAAAGAATGACACTCACACAAACGGATTGGAGAGTGATGGAAAGTTTAAATGGAAAAGCAACTGGTGAAGCTACAGAAAACTACAAAGCATAGTGGCAAAGAATATCCCAAAGCATAGAGCCCCTCACAGAATTCCCAAAGCTTCCCAATCCTTCCCTCCTCCCACCTGAGGGTATACCCAAAACCCCCAGGGCTCTTTATTCCCCCCCTCCCGCTGCTAGGCAAGTCTCAGGCTGGCCAGGTCTGAGACTGCCCCCCCCCACCTCCATTCTCCTCCTGGCATTAGGCCTAGACAGGCCTAAGAGGCCTTGAGGATACTCCCCCGGCATTACTCGATAAGAGAGAGCATCTCCCATGGGAGCAGAGAGGGAGAATGACTTTGCAGATGGCTTTATAGGGTACAGGATTTATGGGTAGAAATACACCGTTTCCTGTGTCCACCCCTATTGGGTGGACATTCAGGACACCAGAGGTGTAACATATGTGGCAGTAGCAGGGGGCACCCAGCCTAAACTGCCACATATTCCACCCCCTTATTTCATACCCATAATTTCTGTACCCAAAATATATCATCAAATCAGAAACAATCCTCAGATGCCATGTCTGGCAAAGTCCAAGTCTTCATCTGGGCATCCTTCCGAAAGGTCTCTCCCTTGGGCTCAGGTCACAGTTCATTCCAGCTCTTCTCCCTCATCCTGTGGAACCTCTCAGCGACGCAGAGTTCATTCTTCTGCACGGTGAACTCTTCATGGGTTCGATGGACATCCTGGGCACCTGGAAACAACCTCATAACTTCTCAATCAAACATCTATCTCCATCCACTCAAGTGGCATGTTTCCACCCCTTGGGGCAATCGAGTCAGAACAATCAGGCTCCTCGACTTGACTCCTTCCACCCCTTGCAGGCAACAGCACGCTGAGACTTTCCAAAGCTGCAGGGAACTTCCCAAGCCCAGTGCTGACCGCTTCCAGCTGAGGCCCGAGGCTATACGAATGCACACCACGCACAGGCACGGCACTCCTCCTGAGTGATAAGCATACCGAAGCATGGAGACATCCGGCTACACAGCCCTGCCCCAGAATAGGGAGTGGCTGCACTGCAACCAGCCGAGAAGAGAGGCGGAGCCAGGTGCTAGGCACCATTTTCGGAATGCGTCTGAAAATCAGGGGAGAGATAACAGCGGCCATTGCCCGATATACGGAACGACAGAGCCGCTGTCGCCTATGCAGCCGCGGTACAGATCAAAACCGCTGCCACCCCTCGGGCCACAGCAGCAGCTTTTCCAGCCAAAGCTACAGTCGCTCCCTGGGCCCTCGGAAGCAGCTTTTGAACTGGAGCCACCGCCTGCTTTCTGGATTACGGGAGCCACCGCTCACCTCCCCACTGCGGCTAGCCCCCACCGGCGCGGGACAAGCTGACCCTGGTCTGCTTCCAACTGTCCCTCCCCCTTCTTCGGCTCCGTGCCGCTCTGCTCGCCGCTGGCATCGTGCGGAACAAAAGGGAAAGAGACAGGCACCTCATTCTTAAGCTTTCCCCCCGAAGCCAGTGGCTACAAAATCACCACTGCCGCTTGGAACAGCAGGAGGAATTCTACGCCACGGCTACGCACCAGGGCGTCCCCTCGGAACCCATAAAACGCCCACACGGTCGCCCCAGCACAAAGCCTTGAGCCCAACCACCAAAACCAACAACGCCCAGATATCCATTTTAACTTTTCCACCTCTACACTTCTCCAATCCAATTTGCAGAGTTCAGCACAGGAACCATCCTCTCCTACCAAAAATCTGTGCTGGTTTGGGGCCAGACAGATCGTCTCTTGCCCCAAGAGGGACAAAAGAATGACACTCACACAAACGGATTGGAGAGTGACGGAAAGTTTAAATGGAAAAGCAACTGGTGAAGCTACAAAACATTACAAAGCATAGTGGCAAAGAACATCCCAAAGCATACATAACATCTCACATAGTACCCAGAGGCTTCCCAATCCTACCCTTTTCTCCCCACCTGAGGGTATACCCAAAACCCCCAGGGCTCTTTCTTCCCCCCCTCCCCCTTTCCCACTGCTAGGCAAGTCTCAGGCTGGCCAGGTCTGAGACTGCTCCCCCCCTCCATTCTCCTCCTGGCATTAGATCTAGACAGGCCTAAGAGGCCTTGAGGATACTCCCCCACCATTACCCGATAAGAAAGAGCATCTCCCATGGGGGCAGAGAGAGAAGAAAGAGGAAAAGAATGACTTTGCAGATATATTTATAGGGTGCAGGATTTATGGGTAGAAATACGCCGTTTCCTGTGTCCACCCCTATTGGGTGGGCACCTGGCACACCAGAGGTGTATCTCATGTAGCAGTAGCAGGGGGCACCCTGCCTAAACTGCCACAACCTATCATCTTAGGACAATAATTACTAAGGACAATAATTACTTAGATTTATGCAGATCAATATTACAATTATTCTAACAAGCATTATAAACAATACATATTCGATAATCAAGAAGATAACTTATCTCATATTTCTTTAAATCCCCAGGGAGTATTGCCCCAAGAAACACAGCAAATAGCATAAAACAAATGCAAAGCTAGCCTATTTTGTGTAGAAATTTTTGAGAGACCATTGATCTTTGTTTTTATCGCATCTATGTCTACCTATCATTACTAGTATTGGATGCGAATTTACTCACACATGGGAACATGTTAGGTGATCTCTTTGATTTTGGCTGGAGTCCTTATACAAAATAGGGTTAGAATCAGAGTTTCGTTCCACCTGTATGTCAATTCTGCCTCCTTAGCCTACTGGTTGCGGCCAGCAGCTAGGTATGATGTCTTCTCGGCAGCAATTGCATTCTTCAGGAACAGATTCCTTAACCCACTTTAAGATTTTAGTTGGAGTCACTTTTCTACTTCCTCGGTTAACTCGTTTATCATTTCCCATTGTGCTTCTATTGTACCAATGCATCTTTCCTCAAAACTGTTTTCCTTATGTCTCCCTTACTTTTCCCTTTTTACTAGTCCCTTCAATTGTTCCTAGTATTCCTTAACTAAAATTTCCCTATTATACTATAACACTATAAAATTATATAACACTATAAAATCATAAAATTACAAAATTATAAAACATTGTAAAGTTATAACAGATACAAGACCATTTCTTACAACACCTAAAAACATTTACAAGTTACAAGTTCTAGAATGCTTTATATGAAATAGGGGTGTAAGAAATCCTTGGTGTTCTCTTGCAACGCAGATTCAACATCAGAGGGTGGGTTGAGTCTGTCTCGTGAGCTCCCGGATTAAGGTGTTACGTTTATTCGAGTACTTATCTGGTCTGTCAGCACTAACCACAGTCCTGGAGATACCTCAAACCACCTGTTTCGCGCTGGCACCAGCTTTACTCTCTCTGTAGAATCAGTTTAGTCTCTCCAGGCTCAGA
The DNA here is from genome assembly GCF_027791375.1 of Indicator indicator. Taxonomy (NCBI): domain Eukaryota; kingdom Metazoa; phylum Chordata; class Aves; order Piciformes; family Indicatoridae; genus Indicator; species Indicator indicator. The sequence goes on along the minus strand of NW_026539064.1, from coordinate 350,223 downwards.
GGTTGCTGTTCATTCCCGAATTGGTCCTTTCAGCCGTTAAACATGTCCACCCTTTTTCTGCAGTTCAAACGACGGTACCTGTTAGTTTAGGCTGGGTGCCCCCTGCCACTGCCACATATGTTACACCTCTGGTGTCCTGGGTGCCCACCCACAGGGGTGGACACAGGAAACGACGTATTTCTACACATAAGTCCTGCGCCCTATAAGGCCATCTGCAAAGTCATTCTCTTCCTCTTTCTTCCCTATCTGCTCCCACGGGAGATGTCCTCTCTTATCGGGTAATGCCAGGGGAGTATCCTCAAGGCCTCTTAGGCCTGTCTAGGCCTAATGCCAGGAGGAGAATGGGAGGGGGGCAGTCTCAGACCTGGCCAGCCTGAGACTTGCCTAGCAGCGGGAGGGGGAAGAAAGAGCCCTGGGGGGTTTGGGTTTACCCTCAGGTGGGAAGAAGGGAAGGACTGGGAAGCTTTGGGAATTATGTAACGGGTTCTGTATGCTTTGGGATACTCTTTGTCACTATGCTTTGTAGTTTGTAGTTCTCTGTAGCTTCACCAATTGCTTTTCCATTTAAACTTTCCATCACTCTCCAATCCGTTTGTGTGAGTGTCATTCTTTTGTCCCTTTCAGGGCAAGAGAGGGTCTGTGTCTGGCCCCAAACCAGCACATAATAGAACAAAAAAAAGGTCCCTCCCAAAGGGGAGTATGATTAATTTCACGATTTCTCCTGATTTGTCCTGATGTGAGGGGTATAGAGGTCCAGGGCCAGCAGGATAGGCCCATAGGCCCTCCACAAACATAAGAGTTACTTAAATTAAAGGCCTCACTTGCAAATTTTGCCAACAAAATAAACTCATTACCCCCAAAGGGGTTATGTGGATAAACATGAGAAGGAGGTAGCTTCCCTCTCTCTATACAAAAAGGCTGGCATTAACACCAAGAAGCCCAGCATGACCCACACATTTTTCTGTGGCTGATTCTGAATCTGCAAAGCTGCTACCACAGTCAGCATTCAGAGGATGATAAAAGCACCGGTCGAACCCATCTTGCTGAGACCCAGCATAGTCCAGAACCTGTTGAGACACAAACATAGCCTCTACCCCATGTTATTAATTCACAGAAATCAGACCATTGACCTGGTTTTTTATAGATTCCAAACTTTTACTTTGACATCTGAAGGTGCTGCATTGGTGGTGGTCAGGGAATTGGAATGGTGTATCATTGGGACCTCCTGAAAATCATCAGAGGATGCAAAAAAAGCTTTTAAAACATACATAGTTATCTGATGTGATACTCCAGCAATAAAAGGCTCGCTGCCAATGGCGAATGACATCTTTAGCAATTTCTCCTGTATGAACAGTAGCAATGATGACTGAGGAAAATGTATCAATAGTTACATGAACAAATTTTAAACTGCCAAACTCAGCAATATGAGTGACATCTGTTTGCCAGACCTGAAGAGCTCACAGCCCCTCCAGGGTTCTTCCCATAATAATGAGGAATGTGCTGGACTAGACAGATAAAACTGGCACTTCAGGGCATGATGGCCTTGAAAAAAAAGTTGGTGGGGCTCTTAATATGCAAAACATAACAAGAGGAATGTCACTTTTAGACTTTAGTCCAAAACAACTTTAAAATCCCAAAATGTCTTTCCTGAATAACCATTTGACATTATTGTTTAACTATAACCTTCCAGTGAGTCAACATATAAATCCACATGAACATATTCCCTAATTACACAATATTAAAGCATTGAGATATTTAGCCCCAAATAGGAAATTTCCTCAGGGGACACTCGTGTGATCCACTTCAGAACTGTTGCTTTCAGATTCATGGGCATTGCTGTTTGTCCCATCCTTTGAGTCTGGTACTTTGCCATGCTGGCATCAGGAATAAAATCCTTATCTTAAAACCTTTATAAACACAAAGACCAAAACAACATTCTATAACATTTCTAAAATAAACTCTTAAATCCTGATAATACCAAAAACCATCCTAAAAACTTAAAGAACTCTGTGAAAATTAAACCATCAAGGTAATGTACAGGAAAAGAACAAAAAAATGGTATATAATATAAAGCGTGCTTTTCAAAATGAAAATTTCTTTACAGAGCTCTTTTTTTTTCTTCAAATTGCTGGCACACTCTAAAAGAAAGGTTCGAACCAAAAAAAACCTTAACCTACAAACTTATAAAATAACCTACACCTACTTATTACTTAGCATACCATATCAATTACTAAATACTTACAAACAATTATTATTACCTAGAACTAAACATTCTTACATATTATTTACCATACCTAAATACCACATTTGTCTTGTACTTATTAATCATTATCGTTAGTGCAAAAATGCAATGACTACAAACATGAAAAGAATAAGTGTCCAGAATTTCATACAATCAAAAATAATACCAAAAACACTACCCATATCAGGTTTACTTTCACAAAACGCTAAAATACCTTTCTTTTCAAACTTAGCACTGTTACTTTAAATCTTGCAACTTGCAGCTGCCTGCAAGCGTGGGAGAGAGAACAGAGAGTAAAAGGGGGAATGAAACGGAGTGAGAAGATGCGGAGTAGGAAAAAGTTCTTGTCCCACCATTTACAAGCTGTCATTAAGCTATCAGTCACTAGCTTAAGGCCCCCTTTTTATTGCTGTAATAGCAAATGGTAACTTCTTTCCTCTGAACCCTGTCACCCTGTTTCTACTCCTAGCGTTTTCTGACTTTCCCTTATGGCAGTTACAAGCAACTTAGCTTTAGCCTTTTGTTTCTCCTCGTCTCTTCTTACATATACCTTCTGAGCCTCTCATAATAAATCTTCTAACCCTCTGTCCTGCCAATCCTCGATCTTCTCCAACTTCTTTCTAATATCTCCCCATGATTTCGCTACAAACTGTGTTCTGAGAAGTGTTACTGCAGCTGCAGAATTGGGGTCTATTCCCGAATACATTTGCAAACTTTTCTTCATTCTTTCTATTCATTCAGTGGGAGACTCGTCCTTCCTCTGTTGTTCACTCAAAGCTTTATCAATATTTTTTCCCCTGGGTACAGCTTCTTTAATTCCTTGTATTAATATAGTCCTCAGGTCACTCATATTCTGCCTCCCCTGAGGTTGTTGATGGTCCCACCCAGGATCTTGATTAGGCCACTTCTGATCTCCTGGTGGTCCCCCTTGGTTTTGTCTCTCCCATATCCTCATTCCAGCCTGTCTGATCAAATTTCTTTCCTCTGCGGTAAATAGAATACTCAAAATTGCTTGCACCTCTCTCCAGGTATATGTATTAGGACCCAAAAATTGATCCAATCACTCAGCTACACCTAAAGAGTCATCCAACAAAGCACACATCTCTTTCCTGAAATTACGCACATCTGATGTATTAAGAGGTACAGTCACAAATCCTATTCCTCCCTGGGCACCCCCCATAGGCACCTCCCTAAGTGGATGTAATCCTGCACTGCTTTCTACTTGTTCATCCCTAGCCCTGCTTCTTGTTTGAGTGGGTGAGTGAGGAGGGGTCAGCTGAGGAGCTGTCGGTTTTGGGGGACCTCGACCTCGACCCCGACCCCTGCCCTGATAATAAGGAGGTGGTAGGTTATCCAAGGGTTCCCATCTTTCCTTTTCCCTATCTTTATCCTCTTCCTTGTCTTTATCCTTATCTTCAGATTTTAATGCTAATATTGGAACGGGGGAAGGACATGTGGCCCTAACCCAAATAGCAGCATATTCACTCTCTTCCTGACTAAAAGGCTTTTTAGAGTTCACATGAAAGTTCAGTGCTTGACAAACTCAGTTCTCAAAAGATCCAAAACCAGGCCAATATACACATAATCATACAGTAGTGGATCACCTTTTCCTTTGATTTCCCTTTTAACAGCCCGCATTCCCCCCAAAACTGTACCATCAAACCGAGTGGGCTTTCTGGGGGGATAAAGGGTAGAAGCTTTCCTCCTTCCTGTTCTAAAGATTTACTCTTCTTTTGTCCGATTTTCTTTGCTTGCTCTTATTCGGGTTCAGAAAGAACTGATTTTCTGTCCTCCGAAGCAACACTGAAGCCACCGGAACCTTCGGTGGGGCGCCCCTTCAAATGAGGCCGAAAGACAGAGAAATCAAAGCTTTCCCGGCCACGCAACAAAAAATTGTCATAAATACACTAGCCAAAAAATGTCTTTTAAAATTTTATTGGGAATAAGGGGAAGCAAAGCAGCACGCTGGGCTGAGAAAAGGGATGAAAACACAGCAACAGCAATAGCTTTTTTACCTTCTTATATAGCTATCTCATTTACATAAACAGGCTTATGTTAAATAGAAGGCAGGGATATGACAATGAGTTCCCAGAATGTTCTGGGGTGCTCGGGAGGAGGATGGGATCAAAGGATGAGGCAAACTTTCTCAAAGAGTGCTGAAAAGCCTCCCACCTTAAATATGCATCGTTCCCAAGGTTTCTTATCTGAAATCCACACATTCCGAGGCAGAGCCAGCACTGCTATTATCTTTGATCTGTCTGGTTAGAAGTCGGTTTGAGCTTTTTGAAAACAGCTCTTTGCGATCTTTTAAAACAAGCTCCTTGAACTTCACTCCTAACTCACCTTCTGACACAAATCACATATTCATAACAATATTGACAAAAATATTCACACAAATATCCAACTTGGTGAAGTGGGCTGATGCGAGTTCCTCTTCTTCGAGATGGATACAAGTTTCAGTTGTCAGAAACATGTCCTCCAAGGAAGCCATTTCAGACTAGGCGAAACCACAACAGACAACAAAGGCAATCCCATCAAATTAGCAAGGGGCAGAACCTATAACTATTCTGGGAGTCACTGCTGGATCTCAAGAGGTGTCTAAGAGATTGATATAAGTTTAACTGGGAAAGAGTTGAAGAAACCTACTATTGTCACAGGACCTAATGCACCTTTTATTTTGGGAATTTCAAAGACCCTAAAGGTTATAAATGGGCTTTTGGAAGAGCAACTGTAGAAACTGATGAAGGAAAACTGAAGTTGTCTATTAGACCTGAGCTTTCAGGTGAACCTGCAGTTGTGGGACAACATGAGATAGAGGATGTGAAGTTGCCGGTTGCTTCTGAAATTGTGCATCCCAGACAGTACAGAAACCAACCGTTTCTTGAATGAGGTAACTCCACCCATGAGTGCAGCTGTACCAGACATGATGGAATTCCAGTATGAGCTGGAATCCAAGCAGGCCAAATGGTATGCTACCATAGACATTGCTAATGCTTTCTTCTCTATTCCCATAGCAGAAGAATGCAGGCCTCAGTTTGCCTTCACCTGGAGAGGCATACAGTACACATTCAATCGTTTGCCCCAGGGGTGGATTCACAGTTCAACCATCTGTCATGCAGTGATACATGATGTTTTGGAGAAAGGTGGAGCTCCAGAACACATTCAGTTCATCTATGACATCATTGTCGGGGGCGAAACTGCTGAAGAAGTCTTCGAGAAATGTAACAAAATAATTGACATTCTCTTGCAAGCTGGTTTCGCTATCAAGCGAGACAAGGTGAAAGGACCTGCCAGAGAAATCCAGTTTCTGGGAGTGCGGTGGCAAGATGGTCGCCGTCACATCCCAATGGATGTGATAAACAGAGTCTCCACCATGGCAAATCCCATCAACAAGAAAGAAACTCTGCGTTTCTTAGGCATAGTGGGATTTTGGAGACTGCACATTCCTGGATACAGTCAGATTGTGAAACCTCTCTATGATGTGACTCGAAAGAGAAACAGTTTCCAATGGGGTCCTGAGCAACAAGCAGCCTTTGACCAGATCAAGCGAGAGGTAGTCCAAGCGATGGGTCTGGGACCTGTCCGAACTGGTCCAGACATTAAGAACATTCTGTACAAGGCCGCGAGTGACAATGGTCCAACCTGGTGCTTATGGCAAAGAGCTCCAGGTGAGACACGAGGACGTCCTCTTGGTTTCTGGGGTCGTGGCTACAGAGGCTCAGAGGCAAACTACACTCCAACAGAGAAAGAGATTTTAGCTGCTTATGAAGGAGTGAAAGCTGCTTCTGAAGTGATTGGAACTGAGTCACAACTTCTTCTAGCTCCTAGATTGCCAGTTCTGAATTGGATGTTCAAAGGCAAAGGTTCTTCACCACATCATGCAACAGATGCTACCTGGTCTAAGTGGATGGCTCTGATAACACAGAGAGCTCGAATGGGAAATCTCGAAAGGCCTGGTTTGGTGGAGGTGATCACAAACTGGCCAGAAGGCACAAGCTGTGCAAAACCTCCAGAGGAGAGAGTAACTCGTGCTGAGGAAGCTCCTCCTTACAGTTATCTGTCTGATGATGAAAAGAGATATGCTTTGTTCACAGACGGTTCCTGTCGTCTTGTTGGAAACAAGTGGAGGTGGAAATCTGCAGTGTGGAATCCAACATGCAGAGTTGCAGAAGCGAGAGATGGAGAAGCAGAATCCAGTCAATTTGCAGAGGTAAAAGCTGTCCAGCTAGCTCTTAACATAGCTGAATGTGAGAGATGGCCAAAGCTTTATCTCTACACCGACTCATGGATGGTAGCCAATGCCTTGTGGGGTTGGCTGAAAGACTGGAAAGAGAATGGCTGGCAGAGAAAATGAAAGCCTATCTGGGCTGCAGATCTGTGGAAAGACATTGCTGCTCACATGGAGAGAATCCCAGTGAAAGTGAGACACATTGATGCTCACATACCTAAGAGCAAGGCTACTGAGGAACACCAACACAACCATCAGGAAGATCTAGCTGCAAGAGTTTCCCAAGTGAACACAAACTCTGATCTTGATCCTGATCTTGACTGGAAACATCGAGGTGAGCTCTTCTTCGCTCAGTGGGCCCATGACTCGTCTGGAAATCAAGGCAGAGATGCAACCTACCAATGGGCTCGTGACAGATCCATTGAGATTTCCATGGATCATAGAATCATAGAATTGTTATGGTTGGAAGGGACCTCAAGGATCATCTCGTTCCAACTCCCCTGCCATGGGCAGGGACACCTTCCACTAGATCAGGTTGCTCAGAGCCACATCCAGCCTGGCCTTAAACACCTCCAGGAATGGGGATTCTACCACCTCCCTGGGTAACCTGTTCCAGTGTCTCACCACCCACATGATGTAAAACTTCTTCCTAACATCAAATCTGAATCTACGCATTTCTTGTTTTGCTCCATTCCCCCTAGTCCTATCGCTACCTGACACCCTAAAAAGTCCCTCCCCAGTTTTCTTGTAGGCCCCCTTAAGACACAGGAAGGCCACAATATGGTCTCCTCGGAGCCTTCTCTTGTCTAGACTGAACAGCCCCAACTCTTTCAGTCTCTCCTCATAGGAGAGGTGCTCCAGCCCTCAGATCATCCTGGTGGCCCTTCTCTGGACACGTTCCAGCATGTCCATATCCGTCTTCTAATAGGGGCTCCAGAACTGGATGCAGTACTCCAGGTGAGGTCTCACCAGAGCTGAGTAGAGGGGGACAGTCACCTCCCTTCACCTGCTGGCCACACTTCTCCAGATGCAGCCCAGGATCTGGTTGGCTTTCTGGGCTGCAAGTGCACATTGACAGGTAATGTTGAGCCTCTCGTACACCTGCACACCCAAGTCCCTCTCCTCAAGGCTGCTTTCTAGCCAGTCACTGCCCAGCCTGTATTTGTGCTTGGGATTGCCTCGACCGAGATGCAGGACCTTGCACTTTGTCTTGTTGAACCTCATGAGGTTGGCTTGTGCCCACCTCTCCAGCCTGTCAAGGTCCCTCTGGATGGCATCCCTTCCCTCCAGCGTGTCTGCTGCACCACACAGCTTGGTGTCATCAGCAAACTTGCTGAGGGTGCACTCAATGCCACTGTCCATGTCACCAGCAAAGATGTTGAACAAGACTGGTCCCAGGACTGATCCCTGAGGGACTCCGCTTGTCACTGGCCTCCACTGGGACATGGAGCCATTGACAGCCACTCTTTGGGTGCGGCCATCAAGCCTGTTCTTTATCCATCTCATGGTCCACCCATCAAACCCATGTGTCACCAGTTTGGAGACCAGGATGTGGTGTGGGACAGTGTCAAAGGCTTTGCTCAGGTCCAGCTAAATGACATCAGTTGCTCTCCCCTCATCTATTAATGTTGTGACTTTGTCATAGAAGGCCACCAGGTTTGTCAGGCAGGATTTGCCCTTGGTAAACCCATGCTGACTGTACCCAATCACCTCTTCACTATTCTTCTGTCTCACTAGTGCCTCCAGGAGAATCTGCTCCATGATCTTACCAGGCACAGAGGTGAGACTGACTGGCCTGTAGTTCCCTGGTTCTTCCTTCTTCCCCTTTTTGAAAATGAGAGTAATGTTTCCCCTTTTCCAGTCAGTGGGGACTTCCCCAGACTTTTGGAATATAATAGAGAGGGGTTTAGCAACCTCATCTGCCAGTTCTCTTAGTACCCGTGGGTGTATCCCATCGGGTCCCATGGACTTGAAAACTTTCAGGTTCTTCAGGTGATCACGAACCTGATCTTCACTTATGATGGGCAGTTCTTCCTTCTGGTTCTTGCCATTAGCTTCCATGACTATTCCAGGAGTGTGGCTGGAGGCCCTTGCAGTGAAGACTGAGGTAAAGAAGTCATTGAGAACCTCAGCCTTTTCCAGGTCACTTGTGACCATTTCACTGGTAGGTGGCGAGAAGTGTTGGCCAAGAAAAACAAATGACAGTAGTTCCACATCTACCTCAGCATCTGAATCAGAGGCTGAGAATGAGACAGTGCCACTACCAGATGAGGGAAGGAAAAAACATACTGTTCGAACAAAGCCATCCGATCAATTACTGCAAGAAGTAGTGGATCGTTTGAACAAATTAGAACATGGTGATAATGCCAATACGGCTGGTCAACCACCTGCTTTCAATCCTGATTTTGTTGCAAGGTCAACAGCCCCTATTGGGGATCTGCAAGTAACAACTTCTCAGGGAATGATACTGAAACCTGCTTGTCCAGATACGAGATGGTCTGGGGTAATTAGAGATGCTGTCTTGGAAGGCGATTGGAAGGCTGACTCTGTTATAGCCATGCCTGTGCGAATACAACCTGGCGCTAATGGACAAGGCATAGGGGAATGGCACCCATTTGACTGGAAGTTATTACAACAAGCAAAGGCGACTGTATCCCAACACGGATTGCATTCGGAGCCTGACAAACATATTATCCAATACATATATAGTGCAAACGTCTTATGCCCTAATGACTGTACTGCTTTGTCGCGGCTGCTGTTAACGCCTACACAATACCTGTTGTGGGAGTGGAAATGGAAAAGCAAGTTCAATGCGTGGTAGCTCTGCCACGGCAGGTGGGGGATCCTCTGTATGCAGTTACAGCAGAGCAACTTGTGTCCAGAGGAGGGCCACGAGGATGATCAGAGGGCTGGAGCTCCTCTCCTATGAGGACAGACTGAAAGAGTTAGGGCTGTTCAGTCTGGAGAAAAGAAGGCTCCAAGGTGACCTTATTGTGGCTTTCCAGTACCTGAAGGGGGCCTACAAGAAAGCTGGGGAGGGACTTTTTAGGCTATCAGGTAGTGATAGGACTAGGGGGAATGGAATAAAGCTGGAAGTGGGGAGTTTCAGGCTGGACGTGAGGAAGAAGTTCTTCACCATGAGAGCGGTGAGAGCCTGGAATGGGTTGTCCAGGGAGGTGGTTGAGGCCCCAACCCTGGAGGTGTTTAAGGCCAGGCTGGATGAGGCTCTGGCCAGCCTGATCTAGTGTGGGGTGTCCCTGCCCATGGCAGGGGGTTGGAAATACATGATCCTTGTGGTCCCTTCCAACCCTGACTGATTCTATGATTCTATGATTCTATGATTCTATGATTATAACTTCTTGGCTGAGGTCCATACCGAGAGACCAGCGTGCAGCTCCCTTTTCCTGTTGTGATGCACAATGCAGCTGCGGAAGCAGCAAAACAAGCATTGTTTATGATACCACCAGAGAAAAAAGAACCTGCTTGTCATAGATATGCTAGCCAAAAAAGTATTTTAAAATTTTATTGTGAATAAGGGCAAGCAAAGCAGTGCGCTGGGCTGAGAAAAAGGGATGAAAATACAGCAACAGCAGTAGCTGTTTATCCTTCTTATATAGCTATCTCATTTACATAAACAGGCTTATGTTACATAGAAGGCAGGGATATGACAATGAGTCCCCAGAATGTTCTGGGGTGCTCGGGAGAAGAACAGGATGAGAGAGTGAGACAATCTTTCTCACAGAGTGCTGAAAAACCTCCCATATTCACAGGGTTCCTTATCTGAAATCCACACATTCCAAGGCAGAGCCAGGCAAGGCCGCTTTTATCTTTGGTCTGTCTGGTTAGAAGTCAATTCAAGCCTTTTGAAAACAGCTCTTTGCGATCTTTTAAAAGAAGTTCCCTGAACTTCACTCTTGACACTTGACACAAATCACATATTCTTATGAATATTAGTAATAATTGGTAATAATATTCACAACATGCTTTTACTACGATTAAGCAAGGACTGCAAGAGCCCTATGGCAGTTTTATAAATCGCATGGTTGAATTCTTAAATCGTGCTGCTGACTTAAGTGAGGAATTGAAAACACATATGCTAAAGATGTTAGCCTACAAAAATGCTAATTCAAAGGCAAAGTTGCTATTATCAACCTTACCCACTAACTGTACTATTGAAGAAATGGTTGACAAAATGGCACGCAATGAAGTTAGTCAACAAGCCGCCTTTGTTTCTGAGGCTGTTAAAATTGCTATGAATGAACAGACCCATACCTTAGCAGCTGCATTAAAGCCATTAGCCAAAAGAGGACAAGGAGGGAAAGCTACTATAACACAGTGGGCCTGCTATCGTTGTGGACGTACCGGACATATGAGACTCACACAAACGGATTGGAGAGTGATGGAAAGTTTAAATGGAAAAGCAATTGGTGAAGCTACAAAAAAAACTACAAACTACAAAGCATAGTGACAAAGAGTATCCCAAAGCGTACAGAACCCCTCACAGAATTCCCAAAGGCTTCCCAATCCTTCCCTTCTTCCCACCTGAGGGTAAACCCAAACCCCCCAGGGCTCTTTCTTCCCCCTCCCGCTGCTAGGCAAGTCTCAGGCTGGCCAGGTCTGAGACTGCCCCCCCCTCCATTCTCCTCCTGGCATTAGGCCTAGACAGGCCTAAGAGGCCTTGAGGATATTCCCCCGGCATTACCCGATAAGAGAGGACATCTCCCAGGGGAGCAGAGAGGGAAGAAAGAGGAAGAGAATGACTTTGCAGATGGCCTTATAGGGTGCAGGATTTATGGGTAGAAATATGTCGTTTCCTGTGTCCACCCCTGTGGGTGGGCACCCAGGACACCAGAGGTGTATCTCATGCGGCAGTGGCAGGGGGCACCCAGCCTAAACTGCCACACACCGTAAGGATGAACAATCGCCTGATACAACCGGTTATAGTTACACATGGAACAGAGACGATCCGTTTTGATGCACTCCTCGACACCGGGGCTGATCAGACTATTGTCACCAAGGCCCTTTGGCCATGTCGCTGACCAGTAAAGAGTGGTGATGCCGGAATTTCTGGAGTGGGCAGTGAATCTGCTGCTGTTGTAAGCGTTTATCCTGTGACTGTGGGCATTGAAAACAAAATAGCTACTACCCATGTCTATGTGTTGCCCTTGCCCCCTGGAATTAAAGCCCTTATAGGAAGGGAATGTTTAACCCAGTGGGGGGCTGTTTTAACTACTCCAGACACGTTTTTTTGGCAGCGGCATCTGTAGAGTGGCCTCCAATTTTAAAGCTCACATGGCTGTCAGATGAGCCAGTGTGGGATGAACAGTGGCCGCTAAGCACAGAGAGGCTGCAAAAAGCTCATGAGTTAGTCAAGGAACAATTACAAGCAGGACACATCAAACCATCTACTAGCCCATGGAATACCCCTATTTTTGTAATTCCAAAGAAATCAGGAAAGTACCATCTGTTGCATGATTTGCAACGAGTTAATGATCAAATGCAAACTATGGGAGCTTTGCAACCAGGTTTGCCTTCACCAGCGATGTTGCCAAAAGGCTGGGATTTACTCATCATGGATTTGAAGGACTGTTTTTTCACGATTCCCTTACATCCAGCAGATACACAAAGATTTGCATTTGCCTTACCATCAGTCAATAAAATAGAGCCAGCAGAACGATTTGAGTGGGTTGTTCTTCCCCAAGGTATGAAGAATAGCCCCACCATGTGTCAACTTTTTGTAGCTGTTGCTCTACAACCAATTAGAAGAACATGGACAACTTGTTTAATATACCATTATATGGATGACATCCTTGTAGCAAGAGAAAAGGCCTTCACGGACCAAGATTTACAAGAACTGACTAATGCTTTAGCACGTGCGGGACTACAAGTAGCCCCAGAAAAAGTGCAACGATCAGTGCCTTGGAAATATCTTGGATGGTCAATTAATGACAGCATCATTGTCCCTCAGAAGACTACGTTTAAGACTGAGTTAAAAACTCTCACTGATGTCCAGACCTTTATGGGAGATTTACAGAGGATACGTACCACCTTTGGCATTGCTAATGCAGATTTAGAGCCACTACGACCCCTACTCAAAGGCTCTGACACAAATGCTCCTATAACTATTAATGAAGAGCAAGCTAAGTGTCTCATTCATTTGGGTCAAATCATGTCCACCCGATGGGCAGCGCGACTGAGTCTGGACTTTGCCATTTGTCTTCTTGTCATCTCATGGACGTCTACGGTCTTTGCAGTCATTGCTCAGTGGCAAAAAAGAAATGGGGGAGTATCTCCTCCAAGAATTGATGCTGCCACTGCAAATGGCTGCCCTAATGCAAGCAATGTGGCCGTCATCCAGACACCAAGCACTCCAGTAGTGCAGATCTTGGAATGGGTCTTTTTGCTGGCACAGCCACGATGGAACATCCAGACACGACTGGAAGCTGTAGGGGATGTTATTAGGAAAGGGCGAACCCATGTGGTGGCAATTTCCGGAAAAGAACCTGATTCTATCCACATCCCAATGACAGTTGGCAATTTAGAATGGTGCCTGTGACATTCCACATCCTTGCAACTCGCTCTCCTAGGCTATCCTGGCCAGATAGATACTGATGTACCAGTGGGAAAAGATGCTGGATGGTTACTGAATAAGGATTGGATTAATATCCCAAAGTGTTCACCAACTCTGGTAAAAAATGGCCTCACAGTGTTTATGGATGCAGGAAAAACATCTAAAAAAGCAGCCATCACTTGGAAACAAGGACAACGTTGGCAACAGCATGTATTAACTGCAGAAACCTGTGATACACTTCAAACATTGGAGTTGGCTGCAGTGTGCTGGGCAATGAGCAGCTGGATGTCGATACCACTCAATGTAGTAACTGACTCCCTATATGTTGCCGGAGTGGCACGACGGATAGAGGATGCATTTATAAGAAACCTCAAAAATAAGCAATTAGGAGAACTGTTTCAGAGCCTTCAACGTACAATCTGTCAGAGAACAGCACCATACTGCATCATTCATATACGTAGTCATCAATGGCAAATAGGCCTCGGCGAGGGGAATCACCAAGCCGATCAGTTAGTTAGTCTTGTGTGCCAGCAAGCACCCATAAACCGGTTTGAGGCTGCTCGAATCTCACATGATCAGTTTCATCAAAATGCGAAGGTCCTTCGCCATCAGTTTACATTGTCCATAGGTGAAGCACAGGCCATAGTAAAAGCTTGTCCACAGTGTAGTCACCATGGTCCAGGGTTGGGAGTAGGAGTGAACCCCAGAGGTCTGCGATCCCTTGAGTTATGGCAAATGGATGTTACACATATATCAGAATTTGGGAGACTAAAATATGTTCATGTTACCATGGATACGTACTCCAAAATGCTCTGGGCAACAGCCCAAACAGGGGAAAAAAGTATCCACGTCTGTAAGCATTTGACAGCCTGTTTTGCTATTATGGGAGTGCCAGAAACAGTTAAGACAGACAACGGGCTGGCTTGCACTAGTGAGAGTTTTTGACAATTTGCGAACATGTGGGGGGTGACACATAAAACAGGAATACCTAACTCTCCCACAGGTCAGGACATAATAGAGCGAACACACAGAACTTTAAAGGAATATTTGGGGAAATTTAAGACAGTAAGTGATGTCAAACAAAGACTAGACAAGGCGCTCTTTGTACTTAATCATCTGTGTGTTTTTGGAGAGAACCGAGAGCCCCCAGTGGTTATTCACACATCATGTGTTAATTCAGGATCTATAAAAGAAGAAATGATGGTTTATTACTGCAACCCACGCACAGGGATGTGGGAGGGCCCGACTAATGTATTATTTAATGGCAGAGGATATATGTATGTTTCCACCCAAACAGGTCCACTGTGGGTGCCTAGCCGATAGACCAAGGCTGTGATGCAAAAGAATGAGCAGTAATGCATGACTAGATCCTGATGCACAACTATGAAAAATCCTCCGGTGGAGACGTATACTTCGGCCTCTACTAAGGAAGGCCAGCCAGCCTTTTGAACTGTCCTTTATTGTATATTTAGAGATCTTAGCCAATCAGCTTTTGTTGCTTGTCCTTTATTAGCCTTGGTCTAAAGCTCAGCTTAAGAAAGCACAAAACGACATTATGGATAGTATTAGCATGACGATTATATTGCTTGTGGGATGGTCACATTTTGGCATTTGCGTTGGCGCTACTTATCATCCTGCATTATTTGATCCAAGGCAGAACATTTGGGTCTCTTTGGCTCGAGCCTTAAATACTACCACTTTTTGTGCTAGCCTAGCTACAACGAGCTCCCCCATCACAACGTCTGGTTGGTGTTCCACTCAACAATGACTCAATGAAACAATTTGGGAAACATCTGCGAGGCAACTTGCATAAATGTGACAGCAATAATAACGTATCAACCTGCCTAAGTAATTATGACTCCTGGGATGATAAGAAGTTGCCAATAGGATCAGAACCTCAGCAGTTGGATTTAATTGGTACTCTGAATGCCACTGCTTGTATTTATATTAATGCGTCAAAATGGTCAAATGGCCAAAATGAAGGAAAACTCATAAACATATCTGTACCCACTGATGTTACACCAATTGGTAGTTGGACGGAGGCTGAGTGGTGCACTGCGGTAGTAAGGACAGTAAACGACCCTGCCCTGGGAACAGAGTACCCACGGCAACTCCCTCCCGGATTCTTTTTAATTTGCGGGAATCGTGCCTGGGCTGGTATTCCTTCACACCCCATAGGAGGGCCATGCACTCTTGGGCAATTAAGCCTTTCTGCTCCTCGACATCACCCAGATGCTATGGTACGGTATCATCGAAAAAGAGACACAGTGCAAACATTGACTTCCACATGTAATGACAACCTAATATTGTGGAATACGTGGCAAGCTATTTTGTCATCAATATTTTTACCAGGCGTATCAGCAGCTACAGCACATCAAAATTTAGGAAGACTAGCTTGCTGGGTAGTCAAACAGGCAACCGCCACTAGTGAGGTAATATCAGAAATAGCTAAGGACCTGTCCACCGCACAGCCTGCCATTTTGCAAAATCAGGCTGCTATTGACTTTTTACTATTAGCTCATGGACACGGGTGTGATGAATTTGAAGGTGTGATGGTTTGAAACTGTCTTTTTAATTTTTCCTTGCAAAGTTCAGAACAGAGAAAGTGAAAGAATGTAAATAAGTCACTATTGGGTGTAAGAAAGCAAAATAACGATTGTTCTAAACACTTCCATTGGATAGATAGAAATGTTTAAGAACTATTACCCAAAACAAAGTAGGCACTCTGCACATTCTGCGTTCGGCAGTGGGGGCAGTTGCTGGGCTGTCTGGCTGCTGTTTCTTCTTCTCTTCTGGCTGAAGATAACACACTGACCTTGGCAGCTAAGTTAACGACTCTCTGCTTAACTAACTGTGCTTCTCTGTCCAGGGGGGTCTGGGGGGGAAGCTCCTGGGAGAGGGAGGCCCCTTTGGGAGGGTCCCCTTGGGGGGAAGCAAAGGGAGATCGGTTGTGCTTTTTCTGTTGATTGTATATATTTATGAATGTTGTGAATTTTTGTATATTTGTACATATTCATTGCATTTCATTGTAGATTTTAGACTCTGCTTGTAAATACAGCTTTTCATTTGCTTCCAGACTGGGCTAGCCTGGTTATTGTTGGTGGGGGGGGAATTTCAGCTCACACCAACACACTTTTTATTTTTGGCGCTCCAACTCGGGGCTCGATTGCTTGTTTGATTTATTTCTGCTCAGATTAGGAAGCAAAATGAAGCTGTTTTGGGTTCTGAGTCATTCTATTTTATCTATTATCAGTGTGATTGTTTACAGATGGGCTGTTTCCTGCATGATAGACAAGATTGTGAGATATGTGGCATATAAGTCGTTCCTTTGGGTTAAGAACAAGTTACTGAATGTTGGTGAATTCTGTTATGGTCTTATTGGGCTAAGAAGCTATGGTAACTCAACTATGGATCTGCTAGCAGACACATATGAGTTTGTTACTCCTCTTACAACTACAGAGGGTCTTTGTAACCAGTGGTACCCTAGATATCTTGTACTAGCCTTAATCTTAAATTTGTTGCTTCTTGGAATAATCATATGGCTACTGATAGCACTGTGTCAAGAAAGACATAAGGCTACTTGCTCTTCCAACTCTGCTGTGAATGTGAAAACCAAGCCAGTAAATTTGGTGGCCACTGTAACCAGAAAGCGTAAAGGAGCTGCAGGAGGAGATGCAGATGCTGCAGGAGATGGTGCAGATGGAGATGAGGGTCCTTCTACTCAGGGTCCCTCTGTTAAGAAAGATCCTTCTGATGAGGAAGAGAGGGTTAGCCTTAAAACTCTGGTAGACCTCTTGAGACCCCACATGGATGATGGAGATGTAGGTCAGGATGTAGACCCTAGTAGATTAGCAACTGCTGGTAGTGCCTCTGAACTCAAAGAAATTCAACGGAGGATTAAAATAGGATTATGGGGACAGCGACCTCAGGATGATGATGATGATGATGATGATGAGGATGACATACAGTCAGCTAATGCACCCAGACAGGAAATTAGACATGTGAGGAAGGATTACATCAGAGGAGATAATGAGCCAGTCCTGTCTTGGCTAGCCAGGTGTTTTGATATGGGAGCCCCAGCATTGGTGGTAGGTGACAAGTCGGCCTCTCAGTTGGGGATGCTCTCAAAGGATACAGGCATAGACAGGCACCTAGGCAAGTGCATTGGTAAAGTTTCTCTGTGGGCACGCCTCCTACTGGCAGTCTCGCTGAGGTACCCCAGCAGAGATGATTTACCATGGAACCCTAAGCCTTGGACCACAATAGCTGAGGGAATCAAGCGTCTGAGAGAGTTTGCTGTGAGAGAAGTAATGTATGGAGATCATAAGACTCTGAATCCTGATGAAATTCCTGTTGGAACAGGCCTTGCCAAAAAGCTCATTAAGCTTGCTCCTCCTAATTATGCTACTATTCTGGCAAGCAGGATTGTGGCAAGAAATTATGGTGGAGCACCTCCTACTGTTGGCCATTTCACTGACCAAATGAGGCAGTTGGAGGATAGTCTTGCACGTACTTCTTTGGTTTCAGCCATTGAAACTCTGTCTGGAAAGATGGAGAATTGCATGAAAGAGCTGAAGGAGGAACTTAAAACCTCCATATCCAACTTGATGAAGGGGGATGATTCTAATTCCTCTTCCTCCAGATGGATACAAGTTTCAGCTGTCAGGAACAGACGTGCTCCAAGAAGGCCATTCCAGAATAGGTCAAACCAAAACAGACAGCAGAGGCAATCACGTGGCAGTATCTGGATAACTCTGCGTGATCAGTTTGGTGAGAACATGAACAGATGGGATGGTCAACCAACTTCTGATCTTTTCAAGAGGTTACGGGAGCTGCAGAGGGGCAGATCCCGAGGTAGCAATACCAGGAGGGTAGCTGTCGCTTCCTCAGTTTCCCAGAACAACTCTGATAGCTCCAACAGTGATCCTAATTCTGGTGCTGGACGTTGTGCCAGCTGTACATGTGGAGGTAATCCCCACCATTAGGGGTGCCCTGCCTTCCGCCAGGGGGAGGTAAGGGATAATGGAGATAACAGAATCTATTGGGATGTGTACATCCAGTGGCCTGGCACTTCAAAATTTCAGAAGTACAGGGCCTTGGTTGACACAGGAGCTCAGTGCACCATAATACCATCAAATTATCAAGGGGGAGAATCTATAACTATTCAGGGAGTCACTGGTGGATCTCAAGAGTTGTTTAAGATAGAGGTTGATATAAGTTTAACTGGGAAGCAGTGGAAGAAACATACTATTGTAACAGGTCCTAATGCACCTTGTATTTTGGGAATTGACTTTCTGAGAGAAGGGCGTTTTAAAGACCCTAAGGGTTACAAATGGGCTTTTGGAATAGCAACTGTAGAAATTGATGGAGGAAAATTGAAGTTGTCCATTAGACCTGAGCTTTCAGATGAATCTGCAGTTGTGGGACAACATGAGATAGAGGATGTAAAGCTGCCGGTTGCTTCTCAAACTGTGCATCACAGACAATACAGAACCAACCGTGACTCTTTGGTGCCCATTCAAAACTTGATTCGTCAGTTGGAGAGTCAGAAGGTCATCAGCAAAACTCATTCACCTTTCAACAGTCCAATCTGGCCTGTGAGAAAGCAGAATGGAGAGTGGCGTCTGACAGTTGATTTCCGTGCCTTGAATGAAGTAACTCCACCCATGAGTGCAGCTGTACCAGACATGATGGAACTCCAATATGAGCTGGAATCCAAGCAGGCCAAATGGTATGCTACCATAGACATTGCTAATGCTTTCTTCTCTATTCCCATAGCAGAGGAATGCAGGCCTCAGTTTGCTTTCACCTGGAGAGGCATTCAGTACACATTCAATCGTTTGCCCCAGGGGTGGATTCACAGTTCAACCATCTGCCATGCAGTGATCCATGATGCTTTGGAGAAAGGTGGAGCTCCAGAACACATTCAGTTCATCGATGACATCATCGTCTGGGGTGAGACTGCTGAAGAAGTCTTCGAGAAAGGTAACAAAATCATTGACATTCTCTTGCAAGCTGGTTTCGCTATCAAGCGAGACAAGGTGAAAGGACCTGCCAGAGAAATCCAGTTTCTGGGAGTGCGGTGGCAAGATGGTCGCCGTCACATCCCAATGGATGTGATAAACAGAGTCTCCACCATGGCAAATCCCATCAACAAGAAAGAAACTCTGCGTTTCTTAGGCATAGTGGGATTTTGGAGACTGCACATTCCTGGATACAGTCAGATTGTGAAACCTCTATATGATGTGACTCGAAAGAGAAACAGTTTCCAATGGGGTCCTGAGCAACAAGCAGCCTTTGACCAGATCAAGCGAGAGGTAGTCCAAGCGATGGGTCTGGGACCTGTCCGAACTGGTCCAGACATTAAGAACATTCTGTACACGGCTGCGAGTGACAATGGTCCAACCTGGTGCTTATGGCAAAGAGCTCCAGGGGAGACACGAGGACGTCCTCTTGGTTTCTGGGGTCGTGGCTACAGAGGCTCAGAGGCAAACTACACTCCAACAGAGAAAGAGATTTTAGCTGCTTATGAAGGAGTGAAAGCTGCTTCTGAAGTGATTGGAACTGAGTCACAACTTCTTCTAGCTCCTAGATTGCCAGTTCTGAATTGGATGTTCAAAGGCAAAGGTTCTTCACCACATCATGCAACAGATGCTACCTGGTCTAAGTGGATGGCTCTGATAACACAGAGAGCTCGAATGGGAAATCTCGAAAGGCCTGGTTTGGTGGAGGTGATCACAAACTGGCCAGAAGGCACAAGCTGTGCTAAACCTCCAGAGGAGAGAGTAACTCGTGCTGAGGAAGCTCCTCCTTACAGTGATCTGTCTGATGATGAAAAGAGATATGCTTTGTTCACAGACGGTTCCTGTCGTCTTGTTGGGAACAAGCGGAGATGGAAATCTGCAGTGTGGAGCCCAACGCGCAGAGTTGCAGAAGCGAGAGATGGAGAAGGAGAATCCAGTCAATTTGCAGAGGTAAAAGCTGTCCAGCTAGCTCTTAACGTAGCTGAACGTGAGAGATGGCCAAAGCTTTATCTCTACACCGACTCGTGGATGGTAGCCAATGCCTTGTGGGGTTGGCTGAAAGACTGGAAGAAGAATGGCTGGCAGAGGAAAGGAAAGCCAATCTGGGCTGCAGATCTGTGGCAAGACATTGCTGCTCGCATTGAGAGAATCCCAGTGAAAGTGAGACACATCGATGCTCACATTCCTAAGAGCAAAGCTACTGAGGAACAACAACACAACCATCAGGCAGATCTAGCTGCAAGAGTTTCCCAGGTGGACACAAACTCTGATCCTGATCCTGATCTTGACTGGAAACACCGAGGTGAGCTGTTCTTAGCTCGGTGGGCCCATGACTCGTCAGGACATCAAGGCAGAGATGCAACCTACCGATGGGCTCGTGACAGATCCATTGACATTTCCATGGATGCTATCACACAAGTCATCCATGACTGTGACATTTGTGCTGCTATTAAGCAGGCAAAGCGGATCAAGCCCTTGTGGTACGGTGACCGATGGTCCAAGTACAAGTATGGTGAAGCCTGGCAGATTGACTACATCACTCTACCTCGTTCTCGATCTGGTAAGCAGTATGTGCTGACTATGGTAGAGGCGAGCACTGGATGGCTGGAAACTTATCCAGTTCCTCATGCAACTGCACGTAACACCATTCTTGGTCTGGAGAGACAAATCCTGTGGAGACACGGAACTCCAGAGAGGATTGAGTCGGACAATGGAACTCATTTCAAGAACAATCTTGTAAAAAACTGGGCCAAAGAGCACGGCATCGAGTGGATATTCCACATTCCCTACTATGCACCAGCTGCAGGGAAGATCGAACGCTACAACGGTTTGCTGAAAACCACTCTCAAAGCCATGGGGGGTGGATCTTTGAAAAACTGGGAGAAACATTTAGCACAAGCAACCTGGTTGGTGAATAGTAGAGGTTCAGTGAATCGAGCTGGACCTGCCCAATCAGATTTGTTGCGAAAGGAAGAAGGTGATAGAGTTCCTGTTATCAGAGAAAAGAATCTGTTAGGCAAAACTGTTTGGGTATTTTCTCCTTCAGGAGAGGCCAAACCTGTCCGAGGGGTGGTTTCTGCTGAAGGTCCTGGTCACACCTATTGGGTGATGCAAGAAAATGGTGAAATTCAGTGTATTCCACAAAGAAATCTAACTTTGGCTGAGAGAGGTTAAATTCAGAGTGTTGCGCAGACACAGCATCGCGCCCAAGAGGAGAGTCCATGAGATCTACGGTGCACGAACCCTGAGAGCCCTGAGTCACCTGAGAGTCCCTGTTCCTTTCTTCGCTCCATCTGCGAGGAAACAAGCTGTTTGCTGTTTTTCCTGTGATTTGACTCTTTTGAATCATCTACATCTGAAATAGCCGGAATGGACTATGGTCTTTATTCACCTATTGTTGTAGATATTATTTTAGATTAGATAAATGATAGTAGCAGCCAATGGAATTGTTTAGAAGGGGTGGACTGTGATGGTTTGAAACTGTCTTTTTAATTTTTCCTTGCAAAGTTCAGAACAGAGAAAGTGAAAGAATGTAAATAAGTCACTATTGGGTGTAAGAAAGCAAAATAACGATTGTTCTAAACACTTCCATTGGATAGATAGAAATGTTTAAGAACTATTACCCAAAACAAAGTAGGCACTCTGCACATTCTGCGTTCGGCAGTGGGGGCAGTTGCTGGGCTGTCTGGCTGCTGTTTCTTCTTCTCTTCTGGCTGAAGATAACACACTGACCTTGGCAGCTAAGTTAACAACTTTCTGCTTAACTAACTCTGCTTCTCTGTCCAGGGGGGTCTGGGGGGGAAGCTCCTGGGAGAGGGAGGCCCCTTTGGGAGGGTCCCCTTGGGGGGAAGCAAAGGGAGATCGATTGTGCTTTTTCTGTTGATTGTATATATTTGTGAATGTTGTGAATTTTGTATATTTGTACATATTCATTGCATTTCATTGTAGATTTTAGACTCTGCTTGTAAATACAGCTTTTCATTTGCTTCCAGACTGGGCTAGCCTGGTTATTGTTGGTGGGGGGGGAATTTCAGCTCACACCAACACAGAAGGATTGTGTTGTATGGATCTGCAAGATCACTCTAAATCTATTCATAAAGACATTCAGCAATTGATTGCCCACTTCCAAAAGGTAAAACAGGACGTTGGACTATTTGGATTAAACGCTCTAGGCAATTGGCTGGGGCTGAGTGGGTGGTTGAAAGGGTTAGTGCAGACTGGACTCTTAATATTAGCAATAGTGTTAATTGGTTTGTTATGTCTTAGTTGTGCTTTGTCATGTATAAAACACTTATTATTTCCCATTACCAATCATGCTTGGCTTGTGCAAAAAGGAGACGGGGGAATTGTGGAGAGATGGTTGGAAGATAGAGGCCATGGGCTGCACAATCCAGCCTTGTGCTAAAGTTAACTAACTATAAACAACTTGACCGTGACATGTCCTTGAGAGGTTGATAAGAGGAAGCTGGCAAGCAATTTTTCTTATAAACAGGACATGAAGCCAGATGCTGAAACTGCAAGGCAGGAAGATATTGCTGATGTACACAAATATTATATTCCAATCAGCATACAACAACAGGCATGTGAACAATGTATGTTAGCCAATAGCGAGCTAACATTATTTGCGTGGACAGCATATAATACTATAAAAGCCTGTGTCTTTTAGCAATAAATGAGCAAGATTCTAAACTCATATTGAGTCCGTGTCTTGACTTTGGCTAATCTACAGAGAAGGGCCACGAGGATGATCAGAGGGCTGGAGCACCTCTCCTATGGAGACAGGCTGAGAGAGTTGGGGTTATTCAGTCTGGAGAAGAGAAGGCTCCGAGGAGACCTTATTGTGCCCTTACAGTATCTTAAAGGGGTGTGGTAAAGGGTGCCTATGCCCAGAATTATGTCCCAAATACTGTCAAAACACATCCCTACATGCTTTGCTCAAACCCCCCCTTCCCCCTCCTTTCTGGAGTGGGTATTCAGCCAGAGATGAGAAAACAAAGGGCCAGATGTCAACAAGCCGGGGTAAAGAACCCAACCTGCCTTTTTTAGGGTAAACAAGATCACACACCCACCTTATGGGATGCTTGTGCTGTGCTTGTGCTTCTTCCAAGTTTGGGCATAATTCTGACCATATGCTTTGCTATTGGCTAATGTGCTGACCAAGAGTTTGAATATTGGCTAAATACAAACCTTAAGCAGGTTATAAATCTTACCCAAATTGTAAACAACTTGCTCTTTTGCTCCCTTGCACGTGCTTTGCCCTCGTGCACATGCTCTGCCTTTTTCTGCAGTCTGGAGAAGCCTTGCTACCCGGGAAGTGCCGTCGTGCCTCAGTTTACCCAGAAACCATCAGAGAGTCCTTTGCATAAGCTGTTCTGAACTACAGCCAGCTTTGTGTTGTACCCCAGTCCTGCTGGTAGGAAGAAGCTGCCTAACTGCACCCTGAAGGGACTGAGCCCCATTGGCAAAGCTTCGCCAGGCAGGGAGAACTTGCCTGAATCTCTTTAGGCAGTTCTAAGTGTCTGTTGCACGAAGCTGCAGACCTGTGAGCCAAAGCCGCCTTCCGTGCACCACTCACAAAAGCCAGAACCACGCCTAGATGCATCCTGTGTGCTGGCCGCTGAGTTGTAGGAGCCACTGCCTGTCGCTCCACACCCGAGAGCCTAAGTGCCAGGGTGACCCAGCTGCCACAGCCCCGAGAAGTCCCAGGAAAAGCAGCCAGTGAGAGGAACGGGCGATGCTCGCTCATTTCTGAGCTGAGACGGGGAAAGCTGCTCTGCGCTGCTCCCCCCCTGCAGACTCCACAGGACTGCCAGCACCAAGGGAAGCACCCAAAAGCCTGGTCCAGGTGAGCCAGTCCACGCTGCACCCCTGCAGCTGCGTTAGAAAGCTGCCTCGGCTGTGTCCAGAAGGCACTGCCCCCAGGGACCAGGTAGCTAGGGCCCTGCTGAGGGCTCGGCAGCAACCAGCTTAGCAACCAGTTTAGCAATGAGTCTTTCAGCAAGTGAAACTGTATCTTTCCAGTGTTCACATGTTTAACACCAGTTTTGGTTCTGTTTAAAATCCCTGCGCTTTAGCCCGTGTGGTATTGGAACCTGTGGATTATTACGGGAGTAGCCTGGTATGCCCGGAGCCGTAATTCGTGAGTGAAAATTGCTTTAAGTCTCTTTGAAAGGTTCCTTTAAAATTGTATGTGCCTGACACCTAGCCTTGCAGCTGTATACAGCCACCAGGCATCTCGTCGAGTTGGCCCCGGTGGACAAAGGGCAAATTGCACCCTTGGTTCTTATTGAATAACTGTTTTGTATTATTCTAATTTGGTTCAAAATTGTGAAACTGTACCAGTTTATGGGAATATATCCATGACTGTATTATTAATAATAACAACAATAACAATAGTAATAATAATAACTCATAAATCATAATTAATAACCATAACTATGACAGGGGTCCTACAAGAAATCTGGTGAGGGACTTTATAGGATGTTGAATAGTGATAAGACTAGGGGGAATGGAGCAAAAATAGAAGTGGGTAGATTCAGACTGGATGTTAGGAAAAAGTTCTTCACCATGAGGGTAGTGAGAGACTGGAACAGGTTGGCCAGGGAGGTGGTGGAAGCCCCATCCCTGGAAGTTTTTAAGGCCAGGCTGAATGGGACTCTGAGCAACCTGATCTAGTGTGAGGTGCCCCTGCCCATGGTGGGGGGGGGGGGGGTGGGGGTGGGGTGTGTGTGGAACTGGTTGATCTTTGAGTTCCCTTCCAATCCTGACAATTCTGTGATTCTGTGAATTTCATTGGGAATCCATGCTGATGTTTTAAAGCATATGCCCAGCTGGCAGAAAAAGTCTTTAATACAGACTTTAAGGAAAAAACAGCAAAACAGCAGCTGCAGTGGGGAAAGCGGCAGTGGTGAGAGAAATGGTAGCTGTGGGAATAGCTCTCCAGAAGTGTCTTCTACCCCTCCCTGCCCAAACCAGAAAGTTAACCCTTATGTATCTTGCTGACAGGAAAATAAAGAAAATCTTAAAAACTAGATGTTGTGTTGTCTGTTCCAGACCTACCTGACATCTTTGTGAATGCATGTCAATGGTCTGTTAATTCTGAACCTTTTATTTTAATTGCAGTAGGGACAAAAAGAATTGCTAATGAATTTCTCATTGACACAGGTGCTCAAATGAGTGTTTTAAATGTGCAGGAAGAAAAAAGCCTGGGAATTCAACCATCCAGTAAAAGAATAAAAATACTGGGAGTTACAGGAACACCTGATACCTGTTACTTGGACAAAACAAGGCTATGATTGCCAGGAGAAAAATGCAGCACAATTGTGGAAGTTGCTTTAAGCCCTTATCCCGGAAACATTCTGGGATTTGATGTCCGAGCTGGAAAGAGGTGGAACTTTCCCAGTGACTTACTATGGAGTTTTTGGAGCTACAGGGTGGAAGCAAAAGGGGTAAAAACTGTACATGTTAATACACTCAGAAAACATAAAACCTGGGATTGGACTCCAAGGCATACAGAAACCCTGAAGGTCTTAAAGGATGAGCTAAAGTCTTACCAGAGACTGGGTCCCTTACATCTACAAGATGCCTTAAGGTCTGAATGGGATTTTTCAGAGCATCCATCATACTGTGGGATATTCCAGAAGGGACTGGAAGACCCAAGCAGAGACCTATTATTTTCATCTGCTTTGTTCAAGGACACCGAGAAAAGGTACTCAGAATGGGAAAAGGGACTCCTGTCCCTAACCAGGGCTGTCAAAGAAGCAGAGAGACTGCAAACTTCACAAAACATTGTGGTGCAAGGCCCTTTTCCTTTTCTAAAATCAATCCTCAAGGGATCACCTCCAGCTGAGGGAATAGCCCAGAAGGCCATGGTAAGAAAGTGGTATGCCTATATGGAAAGAACTGGACAACTATTGCAATTGAAAGAAGGTCCAATAATGATTTCCAAATTGCAACAGTCTGTAAACCCAGACACAGTTCTATTAGGTCAACCCTACAAGGCTTCTCCAATTAAGGAAGCACCAGAAGTGACCATGGACTCGGGTACAGGAGGTGTGTGGTTCAAAGATGCATCCTCACACTATGTGGGATACCAGTGGCACTACAAAGCTGCAGCATTGGAGATTGGAGTGGTAGTTTTAGGCTATGCATTTAAAATTTTCCACAGATCTTGAACAGAAAGTACTAAAATGTAAATAAATCACTATTAGGTGAAAAAAGAAAAAATAATGATAGTTCTAAACAATCCCATCACAAGACACACAAATCCATGGGCCCTGATGGGATGCATCCACAAATGCTGAGAGATCTGGCTGATACTGTTGCTGAAACTCTCTCCATCATCTTTGAAAAGTCACAGAGAACAGGAGAGGTGCCTGACAACTGAAAGAAAGCAAATGTCACTCCAGTCTTCAAAAAAGGCAAGAAGGATGACCCAGGCAACTACAGACCAGTCAGACTCACCTCCATCCCTGGAAAGATGATGGAGCAGCTCATCCTGGAGGTCATCTCTAACCACATGGAAGACAAGAAGGTTATCAGGAGTAGCCAACATGGTTTTACCAAGGGGAGATCCTGCCTAACTAATCTGATAGCCTTCTATGAAGTTATGACCAAATGGGTAGATGAGGGAAGAGCAGTGGACGTCATATATCTTGACTTCAGTAAAGCTTTTGATACTGTCTCCCATAACATCCCCATAGAAAAGCTCAGGACATATGGCATAGATGGCTGGTCAGTGAGATGGATTGAAAACTGGCTCAACAACAGAATTCAGAGGGTCGTCATCAGTGGCACAACAGTCAACTTGGAGGCCTGTGGCAAGTGGTGTCCACCAGGGATTGGTACTGGGTCCAGTTTTGTTCAATATCTTTATCAATGACCTGGATGAGGGGACTGAGTATCCTCAGCAAGTTCACTGATGATACAAAACTGGGGTGGTTGGCTGACACCCCGTGTGGCAGTTTAGGCTGGGTGCCTCCTGTTACTGCCACATAAGTTACACCTCCGGTGTCCCAAGGGTCCAACCCAATAAGGTGGACACAGGAAACAGGAATTTCTACCCATAAATTCTGTGCCAAATAAATCCATCTGCAAAGCCATTCTCTTCCTCTTTCTTCCCTCTCTGCTCCTGTGGGAGATGCTTCCTTATCGGGTAATGCTGGGGGAGTATCTCAAGGCCTCTTAGGCCTGTCTAGGCCTAATGCCAGGAGGAGAAAGAGGGGGGCAGTCTCAGACCTGGCCAGCCTGAGACTAGCCTAGCGGGGGGGGGGGGAGAAAGAGAGAGCCCTGGGAGTTTTGGGTATATCCTCAGGTGGGGAGAAGGGAAGAGTTGGGAGGCCTTTGGGTGTGGTGTAAGTGACTCTGTATGCTTTAGAATATCTTTGCCACTATGCTTTTGTAGTTTCACCAATTGCTTTTCCATTTAAACTTTCCATGACTCTTCAATCCGTTTGTGTGAGTGTCATTCTTTTGTCATTCTCGGGGCAAGAGAGGATCTGTCTGGCCTCAAACCAGCACACCCCGTCAGGCTGTGCAGCCATCCATTGTGACCTGGACAGGCTGGAGAGCTGGGTGCAGGCAAACCACATGAAGTTTAATAAGGACAAGTGCAGGGTCCTACATCTAGGGAGGAATAACAATAGACACCATGTGATGGTTTGAAACTGTCTTTTTAATTTTTCCTTGCAAAGTTCAGAACAGAGAAAGTGAAAGGGCTGGCTGAAGTGCGAACGGGACTAGGGGCAGGGGGCACTCACCCCATTGCAGCCCCGCAGACAAGATGGACGGACACGCGGACACGGGGAGCTGGGCAGGGAGCTCTTAATTCACTGGTCAAAGGAACTGCTACTTTTATTCAGATCCAAGTGAAATTATTAGAACCAATCTTTATGAGACTCTAAGTGGATGGTTTGAGAATGACCTTGCGGGCAAGTCAGTGTTTCTGAGCCTGTTGTGGCAACAGCTAGTCCAAGTGTAAGATAGCCTTAATCATTGATACTAATTCTTTCAGGGTATTGCAGACCTCACCCGTCATCTCTCTTCTCTTTTACAAGAGTTCAAATGTATAGCAAATGTTGAGTCTCATCATCCAGTGCAGTATTGGAAAGCTCTTGAATGCTGCAATAGAGCCAAATGCATCCCTAATCCTAGGGATGGCTTAAATGAGCTGCATTCAGCTGCTGTCTGGTAAAGTGCATTTGAATCCAAGTGGTAACCACTGGGTTGTGAATATGCGTAATTTATCCCAGTGGGCTGGTTTCCTGCTTTGTAGTGGGAGTGAGGAACGGAGCCCTTTCTTCTGTTCACATGTGGGGTGCTGTGGTTCTGACAGTATGGAGAACTCTGTCAGGCTGGTGTGATGAAGAGGTTATGAATTTATGAATCATGAAAATAATTTATTAATAATTATTAAAAATATTAATAACTGATTCATCACTATTTTATATACAGATTCTAGTGCACAGTTGTGAAATACATCCCATAACTGGTTTAGTATGTACAATTTGACCCAATTAGAATATTTACAGAATTAATTTCAGTGAAGAGAATGAAGGTTGCAGTTTCACTGCTTGTCCACCAGATGGCGACTTAACAAGACACTGCGGCTGCTTTAACTATATACACAGAAAAATTTACAATGTTATCAGAGCCAATTCAAGCTAGAATGTCATGTGGCTAGGTGTGGCTGCTTTGAACGGAAAGTTAGCTAGTGTTGCACATGTGAAAAGATACACTGTGTCTTTGTAGCGAAGTAAGCTACTAGGTTAGGCTAGTTGGCTGCTGCCTGCTTACTGTCTGCCCGGGGGTGGCCCAGGGCTGGTCTGTACCGAGTTGGGGGAGGCTCCTGGGGCTGACTCTGCGGCTGAGTCACTGGAGGGCCACGGGGGGGCTTCCCTCTGGATGGGGTCTAGAGGCTGCTAGTATTCATGCATGTGGGAGTGAGAAAACTTAGAGGCAATGGTGCTTAGCACCAAAGGCTTAAGCACCATGAACTTACAAGCTCGGGGAACGTGAGAATGACTTGATCACAAGTTGGGGCAATAAGTTTCTCAAGGCTGGATTTGACCAATAGGCAGCCTCATCGACAACCCGCATTAGCCTATAGAAAGTGTGAAGCTAGAATTATACCCTTACTTGGAAGAAGCATGAGCATCCCATGTGTGTCAGTGTGAGCTGAAATTCCTCCCCCCACCAACAATAACCAGGCTAGCTCAGTCTGGAAGCGAATGAAAGCTGTATTTACAAAGCAGAGTCTGCAATCTACAATGAAATTAAATGAATATGTACAAATATACAAAATTCACAATATTTACAAATATATACAATCAACAGAAAAGCACAACCAATCTCCCTTTGCTTCCCCCCAAAGGGGACCCTTCCCAAAGGGGCCTCTCCCTCCCAGGAGTTTCCCCCCCAGACTCCCCTTGGACAGAAAACAGAGTTAGAGCAGGAAGTTGCTAACTTAGCTGCCAAGGTCAGTACATGTTATCTTCAGCCAGAAGAGAAGAAGAAGAAAACAGCAGCCAGACAGCCCAGCAACTGCCCCGACTGCAGAATGCAGAATGTGCAGAGTGCCCCACTTTGTTTTGGGTAATAGTTTTTAACATTTCTATCTATCCAATGGAAGTGTTTAAAACAATCAGTATTTTGCTTTCTTACACCCAATAGTGACTTATTCAAACTCTTTCACTTTCTCTGTTTTGAACTTTGCAAGGAAAAATTAAAAAGACAGTTTCAAACCATCACACCATGCGATGGGTGCATGTAGTTGTTTACCCCTTAGAAGGGAGGTTGGGGCCTGGGCCTTTGTCCTCCACTCCAGAAAGGAGGGTGGAAGGGGAAACTTGCCCAAACATGTTGGGACAAGTTTTACAGTATTTGGGGCATAATTCTGGGCACATGGTGCCTTCACCACAGTCTGCAGCTGGTGGACAAGCAGCGGAATTGCAACTTCATTCCTTTAATTGAAATTAATTCTGTAAATATTCTAATTGGGTTAAATTGTACGTACTAAACCACTTATGGGATGTATTTCACAACCGTGCACTAGAATCTATATATGAAATCGTGATTAATTGGTTATTAATATTTTAAATAATTAATAATTAATTATTTTTATAATTCATATTTCCTAATTCCTAAATTAATAACCTCCCCATCACACAGACAAAGGTGCATCCACTGAGTCTGCCAGAGGTGGTGGGAGCAAAGCACAGGGCTCATGCTGGGTGATGGTTGACTTTCTCGTTGTTGGCTTTTTTGTTTTCCAGGTGTTTCTGTGACCTCAAGTAACACAGGTGTGCCTGATATCTGTGACAGCCTATAGCAAGACTCAGGTGAGCCACACTGGACCCTCTTCCCCTGTGGCCTGAGGCCAGGCTGATGGGTCTCCCTGCAGAATGCTGGTAGCTAGGGCTGTTCCCAGGCCAGTCAGTCTCAGGGTCAGCAGGTTGTGTCATATTTTACGCTGTCTCTGTTTGCCATTGGAGAGGAATCTCACTCTCTGTTCTGCTGTTTCTGCCATGTTAGCTCCTGATGGCAGCTGCTGGCATAGGCACAGCATTCTATGCTGCCCATGGTGTCCCATGCATGCTGTATCCTGGGTGCAAATGAATTGTGATTGCACTAATATTTTTAGTCAAAATAGCCCCCCAAAGCAGGTGAATTGAGAGACTAGGTGGAGCTTTGGCCAGGGGGAGGAAACTCTTATTGCAAATTCCTGTTTTTTTTCTTTTTATTGGGCCTCCCTGGGTGGATTGAGTAATTCCAGTCTGAGCCTCTACAATTTCAGGCAGCTGCTGCCATCCCATGTTCCACTGAGTAAAAAGAGGTTGGGGGGAAAAGGGAGCACAGTAGCTGTTGAAATAAAAATAAAATAAAATAAAATAAAATATAATAAAATAAAATAAAATAAAATGTTGGAGGTATTAGTGCAGAAGTATAGGTGAGAATAGGATCTGAAACTCATCTGCTGAATTGCTTGCAGATGTGACTTGGCTTGCTAATGGAGTGAAAAGTTCAGGTGATGTGGGCCACTCTTGTTCTTCTCTGGTCACTGTGAGGCTGGCTCGCACCAGTCTGATGCAGTCTCCTTGCTTATTGTGCAGATGTTTGACAAGCAGGGATTCCATGCTGGCACACCACCTCCTTTCAGCCTGCCCTCTGGTCTTGGATCAACTGGGTCCCTGAACCCTGGTGCTGCCCCAGGTTATGCTGCAGCCCCATTTCTTCATATCCTGCCTGCACATCAGCAGCCTCATTTCCAGATGCTGCATCACCATCTTCAGCAAGATGGGCAGGTGAGCTTGCTCCTACCACATCTACAGTGCCTGAGGGCAGATTGATCCTACCCACAACCCAGCAGGGTCTTAGGGGTTTTGGCTTCCTTCTGTTTTTTGCTTTCCTCATTGGGAAAAGCCCTTTCTCATGATTGCAGATTGATGACAGACGATGCCATTGACCAGTTTGGGGAGGGAATCTCATGAAGTTCAGCAGGGGGAAAGTGCAAAGTCTTGCACTTGGGGAGGAACAATCCTATGCACCAGTATATTCTGGGAGGGGGGCAAAGAAGCTTGGCAGAAAAGGCCCTGGGCATCCTGGTAGACACCAAGTCGACTATGGGCCAACAACGTGACCTTGCTGCAAAGAAAGCCAACAGTATCCTGGGCTGCATTAAGAGTGTTGCCAGTGAGGTCAAGAGAGATGATCCTTCCTCTCTGCTCAGCACTGATGAGGCCACACCTGGAGTCCTATGTCCAGTTCTAGGCTTCCCAGTACAAGAGGGACTGGGTCATCCTTCCTATGAGGAAAGGCTGAGAGAACTGGGACTGTTCAGCCTGGAGAAGAGAAGGCTCAAGAAGGATCTTATTAAATACCTGAAGGGAGAGTGTAAAGGGGCGTTATGATTATTAATATTAATAAGTGGCAGACATATTAATAAAAATATTAATTATTATTTAATAATAAAAATATCGCTGGAAACATTACAATATATTTACACGTATGGGTGTTCGGTAGTGGTTGGTTATTTACACAAGAAACAGGCAATTTAAACAGTTTAAGCAAACACTTAGGGAACTTTCTGCTGCTAAGCAAGGCAGCTGGCAAGAAACTTTTACAAAGAGATTTTATGGAAATGAGGTCAGTTTACTCATGACCTTGACTGTCCGAAGTTTAATGGAGCTGTAATTGTAATCCAAAGAATATGGTACAGATGCACCAGTTTGAACAAAAGCAAAAATGGCACTGTGCCATGTAGTGATTGCTGGAGTAAAACTTTCCAGGAGTTTTACAGATTGCTTTCTAGCGGTTTTTCCATGGATGCAGAGCTTCTCAGGGGGGTGGGGGCAGCAAAGAAGCTTTTCCCCAGCTTCGGCTTTCTTTTCTCAGGCTTGGCTATAGCCGGCACAGTTTCTCTCACACATCCCAGCACTATGCTCACAGGATGGCTCTCTGCTGTGACCAGCAGCAGTTCCTTTCCATGGCATGCGGTTCTGGGGGAGCAGCTTTGGCTCACATGGCAGCAGCTGGTTCTCAGGTTTGCGGGGCTGCTGCGGCGGTTCCTTTTGCGGCACAGCAGCCAGTAACGGCTTTTGGACACTCATGGGTACATGTCAGTTCCCTCACGGCACAGGACTGCAGCGAGGTCTTGGTTTGCAGAGTGGGTGCTCAGATGCTAGGAGCGGCTTATCGCTCTTAGGGATGCAGCTTCGTGCTTGCAGCGGTACAGCTCTCCAGGGCACTTGGCTCACCCGGTGTTATGAATATTGTTATGAATGTGTGATTTGTGTCAAGGGGTGAGTTGGGAGTGAAGTTCAAGGAGCTTGTTTTGAAGGATTGCAAAGAGCCATTTTCAAGGGGCTCGGGCTGGCTTTTTAACCAGACAGACCAAAGATAAAAGCGGTACTAGCTCTGCCTTGGAATGTGTGGATTTCAGATAAGAAACCTTGGGAACGGTGCATGTTTAAGGTGGGAGGCCTTTGGCAGACACAGTGAGAAAGATTGCCTCATCCTTTGATCCCATCCTCCTCCCAAGCACCCCAGAATATTCTGGGAACTCATTGTCATATCCCTGCCTTCTATTTAACAGAAGCCTGCTTATGTAAATGAGATAGCTATATAAGAAGGAAAAAAAACCTATTGATGCTGCTGTTTTTGTCCCTTTTCTCAGCCCAGCGCGCTGCTTTCTTGCCTTTATTCCCAATAAAATTTTAAAAGACATGATTTTGGCTAGCATATTTATGACAATTTTGGTGCATTGGCCGGGAAAGCTTTGATTTTTCTCTATCTTTCGGCCTCATTTGAAGGGGCGCCCCCGCCGAAGGTTCCGGTGGCTTCAGTGTGGCTTCGTAAGATAGGAAATCAGTGCTTTCTGAACCCGAATAAGAGCAAGCAAAGAAATTCCTTTTGTTCAATTGGCAATACGTTATCCCTTGTAATACTTTGTGCACGAAGATCTGGACGAGGGTGAGTAAAATTGTATTCCCTCCAAGTAGGGAGATTACAGCTTGTTTGTGTTGGGCTACCTATTTGAGTTCCGAAGCGATCGGGTTTCGGGATCTCTTAGTTGCGGCTTCTGTCTGAGCCGTTTGCCAGGGCTGTGACCCTTGGTAGCCTTGGTAACTGGTCTGTGAAAGACCGAAGCTTAAGCTTAAGAGCTTAAGAGTATTCACGGGCAGGGGCTGGGATCCTTCCACTTGCATGAGTTTTGTGGGTAGCTATGAAATAGCGGGTGGCAATTATTGAGATTCTTTCACTTGCATGAATATTTGCGGTAGCCATGAGACAAATTAATTAAAAAAATGGGACAAAAGAAGAGTAAATATTTAGAACAGGAAGGAGGAAAGCTTTTACCGTTTATTCCTCCAGAAAGTACAATAATAGCACAGTATCGGGAGGGATGTTAAAAGGGAAATCAAAGGAAAAAATGATCCACTACTGTATGAAGGTATGGCCAAAAGAACCATTAAGATTATGTGTATATTGGCCTGGTTTTGGATCTTTTGAGGACTGGGTTTGTCAAGCACTGAACTTTCATGTGAACTTTAAAAAGCCTTTTAGTCAGGAAGAGAGTGAATATGCCGCCATTTGGGTTAGGGCCCCACGTCCTTCCCGGTTTCACTATTAGCATTAAAACCTGAGGATAAGGATAAAGATAAGGATGACGATAAAAAGGAACATCGGGAACCCTTGGATAACCTACCACCACCACCTTATCATCAGGACAGGGATCGAGATTATCCAAATCCGACATCTCCTCAACCAACCCCCCCTCACTTGCCCACTCGAGCAAGAAACAGAAGCAGGGTTAGGAATGACCAAGGGGAAAGCAGTGTAGGATTACATCCACTAAGGGAAGCACCTATGGAGGAGGGCCAGGGAGGGATAGGATTTGTGACTTAATTTATCAGATGTGTGTAATTTCAACAAAGAGATGGGTGCCTTGTTGGATGACTCTTTAGGGGCAGCTGAGAGATTGGATCAATTTTTGGGTCCTAATACATATACCTGGAGAGAGGTGCAAGCAATTTTGAGTATTCTGTTTACCACAGAGGAAGGAAATTTGATCAAACAGGCTGGAATGAGGATATGGGAGAGACAAAACCAAGGGGGACCACCAGGAGATCAGAAGTGGCCTAATCAAGATCCTGGGTGGGACCATCAACAGCCTCAGGGGAGGCAGAATATGAGTGACCTGAGGACTATATTAATACAAGGAATTAAAGAAGCTGTACCCAGGGGAAAAAATATTGATAAAGCTTTTAGTGAACAACAGAGGAAGGACGAGTCCCCCACTGAATGGATGGAAAGATTGAAGAAAAGTTTGCAAATGTATTCGGGAATAGACCCTAATTCTGCAGCTGGAGTGACACTTCTCAGAACGCAGTTTGTAGCGAAATCATGGGGAGATATTAGAAAGAAGTTGGGGAAGATCGAGGATTGGCAAGACAGAGGGTTCGAAGATTTATTACGAGAGGCTCAGAAGGTATATGTAAGAAGAGATGAGGAGAAACAAAAGGCTAAAGCTAAGTTGCTTGTAACTGCCATAAGGGAAAGTCAGAAAACGCTAGGAGTAGAAACAGGGTGACAGGGTTCAGAGGAAAGAAGTTACCATTTGCTATTACAGCAATAAAAAGGGGGCCTTAAGCTAGTGATTGATAGCTTAACGACAGCTTGTAAATGGTGGGACAAGAACTTTTTCTTACTCCATATCGTCTCACCCCCTTTCATTCCCCCTTTACTCTCTGTTCTCTCTCCCACGCTTGCAGGCAGCTGCAAGCTGCAAGATTTAAAGTAACAGTGCTAAGTTTGAAAAGAAAGGTATTATAGTGTTTTGTGAAAGTAAACTTGATATGGGTAGTGTTTTTGGTATTATTTTTGATTGTATGAAATTTTGGACACATTCTTTTGATGTTTGTAGTCATTGCACTTTTACACTAACGATAATGATTAATAAGACAAATGTGGTATTTAGGTATGGTAAATAATATGTAAGAATGTTTAGTTATGGGTAATAAGAATTGTTTGTAAGTATTTAGTAATTGATAAGGTATGCTAAGTAATAAGTAGGTGTAAGTTGTTTTATAAGTTTGTAGGTTAAGTTTTTTTTTGGTTCGAACCTTTCTTTTTTGAGTGTGCCGGCAATTTTAAAGAAAGAGCTCTGTAAAGAAATTTTCATTTTGAAAAGAGCGCTTTATATGATATACCATTTTTTTGTTCTTTTCCTGTACAATACCTTGATGGTTTAATTCTCACAGAGTTCTTTAAGTTTTCAGGATGGTTTTTGGTATTAGCAGGATTTAAGAGTTTATTTTAGAAACGTTATAGAATGTTGTTTTGGTCTTTGTGTTTATAAAGGTTTTAAGATAAGGATTTTATTCCTGATGCCAGCATGGTAAAGTACCAGACTCAAAGGATGGGACAAACAGCAATGCCCATGAATCTGAAAATTAACAGATCTGATGTGGATCACATGAGTGTCCCCTGAGGAAACCTCCTATTTGGGGCTAAATATCTCAATGCTTTAATGTTGTATAATTAGGGAATATGTTCATGTGGATTTATTTGTTGACTCACTAGAAGGTTATGGTTAAACAATAATGTCAAATGGTTATTCAGGAAAGACTTTTTGGGATTTTAAAGCTGTTGTGGACTAAAGTCTAAAAGTGACATTCCCCTTGTTAAGTTTTGCATGTTATGGGCCCCACCAATTTTTTATCAAGGCTATCGTGCCCTGAAGTGCCAGTTTTATCTGTCTAGGCCAGCACATCCCTCGCTATTATGGGACCAACCCTGCTGACTGCAGTAGCAGCTTTGCAGATTCAGAAGAAGCCACAGAAAAGTGTGTGGGTCATGCTGGGTTTCTCGGTGTTAATGCCAGCTTTTTGTATAGAGAGAGGGAAGCTACCTCCTCCTCTCCTTTATCCACATAACCCCTTTGGGGGTAATGAGTTTATTTTGTTGGCAAAATCTGCAAGTGAGGCTTTTAATTTGAGTAACTCTTATGTTTATGGAGGGCCTATGGGCCTATCTTGCTGGCCCTGGACCTCTATACCCCTCACATCAGGACAAATCAGGACAAATCATGAGTAATTACAGTGAGATTAATCATATTCCCCTTTGGGAGAGACCTTTTTCTTGTTGTATTAATAAGAGGTACCGTCGTTCGAACTGCAGAAAAAGGGTGGACACATGTTTCATGGCTGAAAGGACCAATTCGGGAATGGACAGCAACCTCTGATCCTGGAGAGACTACAGTGATTCTACAGAGAGAGTAAAGCTGGTGCCAGCACGAAACAGGTGTTTTGAAGAATCTCCAGGACTGTGGTTAGCGCTGACAGACCAGATAAGTACTCGAATAAACGTAACACCTTAATCCGGGAGCTCACGAGACAGACTCAACCCACCCTCTGATATTGAATCTGCATTGCAAGAGAACACCAAGGATTTCTTACACCCCTATTTCATATAAAGCATTCTAGAACTTGTAACTTGTAAATGTTTTTAGGTGTTGTAAGAAATGGTCTTGTATCTGTTTTACAATGTTTTATAATTTTGTAATTTTATGATTTTATAGTGTTTTATAATTTTATAATATTATAGTATAATAGGGAAATTTTAGCTAAGGAATATTAGGAGCAATTGAAGGAACTAGTAAAAAGGGAAAAGTAAGGGAGACATAAGGAAAACAATTTTGAAAGATTTTGAGGAAAGAGGTATTGGTGTAATAAAAGCACAATGGGAAATGATAAACGAGTTAACCGAGGAAGTAGAAAAGTGACTCCAACTAAAATCTTAAAGTGGGTTAAGGAATCTGTTCCTGAAGAATGCAATTGCTGCCGAGAAGACATCATACCTAGCTGCTGGCCGCAACCAGTAGGCTAAGGAGGCAGAATTGACATACAGGTGGAACAAAACTCTGATTCTAACCCTATTTTGTATAAGGACTCCAGCCAAAATCAAAGAGATCACCTAACATGTTACCATGTGTGAGTAAATTCACGTCCAATACTAGTAATGATAGGTAGACATAGATGCGATAAAAGGAAAGATCAATAGTCTCTCGAAAATGCCTACTCAAAATAGGTTAGCTTTGGATTTGTTTTATGCTATTTGCTGTGTTTCTTGGGGCGATACTCCCTGGGGATTTAAAGAAATATGAGATAAGTTACCTTCTTGATTATCGAATATGTATTGATTATAATGCTTGTTAGAATAATTGTAATACTGATCTTCATAAATCTAAGTAATTATTGTCCTTAGTAATTATTGTCCTAAGATGATAAGTCCTTTAGGTAAAATTGCTTGTACTAATAAGTTACAAGTAGACGGTAGTAGTTTTGAAGATTTAGAAATCATAACACAAATCAATTATGGCCAAAAGAGAAATGGGGGAATTGTTATGAATATTATTATGCATGTATGATTCGTGTCAAGGGGTGAGTTAGGAGTGAAGTTCAAGGAGCTTGTTTTGAAGGATTGCAAAGAGCCGTTTTCAAGGGGCTCGGGCTGGCTTTTTAACCAGACAGACCAAAGATAAAAGCGGTACTAGCTCTGCCTTGGAATATGTGGATTTCAGATAAGAAACCTTGGGAACGGTGCATGTTTAAGGTGGGAGGCCTTTGGCAGACACAGTGAGAAAGATTGCCTCATCCTTTGATCCCATCCTCCTCCCAAGCACCCCAGAACATTCTGGGAACTCATTGTCATATCCCTGCCTTCTATTTAACAGAAGCCTGCTTATGTAAATGAGATAGCTATATAAGAAGGAAAAAAACCTATTGCTGCTGCTGTGTTTTTGTCCCTTTTCTCAGCCCAGCGTGCTGCTTTGCTTGCCTTTATTCCCAATAAAATTTTAAAAGACATTTTTTTGGCTAGTGTATTTATGACACCCGGGCTTCCCCTTTCTGCACGGCAAGGTGGCTTCTACTTGCTGGTGGGGCTTTCATGCTAAGACTGTTGTAAATACAAACAGATTTCACCGACTCAGTCGGCTATGGCACGGTTCCAGTTTTGCAGCGGCTTTGGCAAAACCCAGAGCTTCTTGGTAAACAGAGCGAGAGCAGCACAATGTTTACATCTTAGGTTATATTTAACAATGTCCGGAGACAATTAATGGCCAATGGTAAAAGAGATTGAAAGACAGAAACATGATACCTTAACCTATAGAATCACGTTTGCCCAAACATGGCCTGATGGCACAGACATTCCATAGATGTGTCACAAGGTCAGGCACACATGTAACACGTACACTTAGTTTTCCTGGACCCCAGGACATGTCCAGGGAAGTCTGGGCCATGTCCAGGTAACCAGACTTACAGATGCCTAGCCCATTGTCTGGTTTAGGGCATGTTTGGGGGCTAGTGTCCTTCCAAGACAAGGGGATGGCATCAGTGCCCAGTGACAGGATCAGAGGCAATGGGCACAGACTGAAACACAGGAGGTTCCCTCTGGACATCAGGAAACACTTTTTTTACTGTGATGGTGATCAAGCACTGGCACAAGTTGCCCAAGGAGGTTGTGGAGTCTCCATCCTTGGAGCTGTCTGGACATGGTCCTGGGCAACCTGCTCTAGGTGGCCCTGCTTGAGCAGAGGGATTGGACAAGATACCTTGAGAAGTCTCTGCCAGACTTAGCCAACTTGTGATTCTGTGAAGAGGCCATCTTGATGTGGGTTTTGGAGAGATGGGCTGTAAAGTGTGAAGCCAAGG
Organism: Indicator indicator; assembly: GCF_027791375.1. NCBI lineage: Eukaryota > Metazoa > Chordata > Aves > Piciformes > Indicatoridae > Indicator > Indicator indicator. Next base: position 310,946 of record NW_026539064.1, on the reverse strand, counting down.
TAGATGCTGCTGTCCCCTGGCTGTGGCAGGAGAGCAGGGTGTGAGCGCTTGTGCTGTAATTCTGGGGTTGGGGAAATCAAGCATCCCCTTGCAGGTTGCATGTCAGCTCTGATTTCTGATTTTGTTTCCCATGCAGGTATGTTTTCTCCTTTCCTCACTATAAATAGTCCCTGAAAAAAGTGTTCTGCCTTAGAGTTCAGAAATATGAAATTACCTCTCTCTGAATGAGTGACATCCTTGGTTAGTGCACAGCCTCTATTCACCTTGAGAGAGCTCCTTTGCCCCCAGCCCTGCTCCTCTCCTTCCTTGTACTTGAACCTGTCTTAGGTGGGAGCAGGGGGATGGTGCGTCTCCACACTCCTGCTTGGTGTCTCTGTGGCTGTTTGTCCTGGATTGCAAGATGCAGAGATGTTGCAGAGCAGAAATGGATCTGTTTGGGGGGAGCATAGCTGTATTGATTGGTGTCAGGGCTGTCCCTCAGGGTAGCAGGTCTTCTGCTCATGTACAGACAGGCTTGTTTTTCTGGGAGCGTTGGTGCTATGACAGCTGATGCCCATGTTTCCTTCCTTTCTAATTTCTAGGGGGGATCTGGCCAACGCAACCAGTCCAGCACCATGCAGCAAAAGTCTCAGGCTACCAAAACTGCCTATGGCACTTCTTCATACTGGACAAACTAACTTTGAAACTGGGGAAAGGGAAGAGAATGAAAGGAAAGGAGAAGGAAAGGGGAAAAAAGAAGAGAGAGAAAGGAAAAGGAAAAATAAAGTGAAGCCCATTGCTGGAATTATGAGAAGTAACTGCTCAGCCAAACAATCTGTGCAGGGAGAAGTGCAGACAGCCAGACAGCCATTCTCTGTGTGATTCACCTGTTTCCTCTTTGAGTTGCTGTTGTATGTAATATATTTATGTATGTATTTGTAAATGTAATAGAGCCTAAATGTGGTTCTCCGCATTTTGCAGCCTGCTTTATTTTCTTTGTATGAAAACTAGTTATCAATTTCCCATCTGCGCCAGAACATCTTTCCTTGTTTTTTGGGGGGTGTTTTTTGCTTGGTTGGGTTTTTTTAAGCTTTATAACACTGTCAAAGATGACTTGTGCTACTTATTTGGAGCTGAAGCCCATTTATTTAATGCAGCTCTAAATTCAGGCAAATAAGGAGGCCTAGCCCTCCCCCTAAAAAAGAATCAAGATGCCCTGTTGGTTTGATTTCTGTTCCCAGCCCCCAATATAGCTGTTACTTTAAAACAAAGTTTTAAATTTGTTAAAAGCAAATTAAAATGTTTTGTGGGCTTTCCCTTTTCTTTTGTTTTCTCCCTTGCTCCTGCTGCGAAAGATGAACTCTCGTGGGCAGTTTGGTCACTGTGACCCTGAGCAACCTCACCTTTTTATTTTTAAATTTTTAAATAATAAAGAAATGCTTTTCTTTTTTTTAATTGGTTGGGTTTTTTCTGTTTGTTTCTCTAGCACAAGACTACAGACGGCTCAGTGGGTGCTGGAACCTCCTTTGCATCATTAGAGGCAAAAGCTATGTAGTGGTTTCTAAAATAAAAGTATAAATTGTGTCCTGTATCTCTTTTTGCCCTGAGTCACCCTGCCCAGGAAAGCCAGAGCTACTGAATGGAAACTTCACCTGTCCATTCCCACTTTCTTAAAACAAGAGCCTGGAGGCAATGGCTGGTGCTGCTTGTCCTGTACCAGTGCAATGAATGTTTTAGGAGTTTCATTTCTTTTTAGCCCTTCCTTTACCTAATAAAGATCTGTACTGGTTTGAGGCCAGACAGATCGTCTCTTGCCCCGAAAGGGACAAAAGAATGACACTCACACAAACGGATTGGAGTGATGGAAAGTTTAAATGGAAAAGCAATTGGTGAAACTACAGAAGACTACAAAGCATAGTGACAAAGAATATCCCAGAGCGTACAGAGCCCCTTAGATAATCCCAAAAGTTTCCAAATCCTTACCTCCTCCCACCTGAGGGCATACCCAAAACCCCCAGGGCTCTTTCTTCCCCCCTCCCACTGCTAGGCAAGTCTCAGGCTGGCCAGGTCTGAGACTGCCCCCCCCCTCCATTCTCCTCCTGGCATTAGGCCTAGACAGGCCTAAGAGGCCTTGAGGATACTCCCCCAGCATTACCCGATAAGAGAGAGCATCTCCCATGGGAGCTGAGAGGGAAGAAAGAGGAAGAGAATGGCTTTGCAGATGGCCTTATAGGGTGCAGGATTTATGGGTAGAAATACGCCGTTTCCTGTGTCCACCCCTATTGGGTGGGCACCCGGGACACCAGAGGTGTATCTCATGTGGCAGTAGCAGGGAGCACCCAGCCTAAACTGCCACAAGATCTAAGCATATCACTGGTGTTAGTGGAGCCTGTTCTTTTTCACCTGCTCCTGCTGGGAGAGCAGTACATGCGTCTGCAGGGAATGCTGAATACCAAGTCCAAGGTGAGTGCACCTCAGTGCTGAGAGATCACAGGCACCTGATCCTGGGCAGCACCCTGACTCCTGCCATAAGCATCACATCTCTGCCTTTGGTGTCTTCTGACATTCTGGTGGAACAGCTGGGATGGTGTGATGGTTTGAAACTGTCTTTTTAATTTTTCCTTGCAAAGTTCAGAACAGAGAAAGTGAAAGAATGTAAATAAGTCACTATTGGGTGTAAGAAAGCAAAATAACGATTGTTCTAAACACTTCCATTGGATAGATAGAAATGTTTAAGAACTATTACCCAAAACAAAGTAGGCATTCTGCACATTCTGCGTTCGGCAGTGGGGGCAGTTGCTGGGCTGTCTGGCTGCTGTTTCTTCTTCTCTTCTGGCTGAAGATAACACACTGACCTTGGCAGCTAAGTTTCTGCTTAACTAACTCTGCTTCTCTGTCCAGGGGGGTCTGGGGGGAAGCTCCTGGGAGAGGGAGGCCCCTTTGGGAGGGTCCCCTTGGGGGGAAGCAAAGGGAGATCGATTGTGCTTTTTCTGTTGATTGTATATATTTGTGAATGTTGTGAATTTTGTATATTTGTACATATTCATTGCATTTCATTGTAGATTTTAGACTCTGCTTGTAAATACAGCTTTTCATTTGCTTCCAGACTGGGCTAGCCTGGTTATTGTCGGTGGGGGGGGAATTTCAGCTCACACCGACACACTTTTTATTTTTGGCGCTCCAACTCGGGGCTCGATTGCTTGTTTGATTTATTTCTGCTCAGATTAGGAAGCAAAATGAAGCTGTTTTGGATTTTGAGTAATTTTATTTCCTCTGTTATCAGTGTGATTGTCTACAGATGGGCTGTTTCCTGCATGATAGACAAGATTGTGAGATATGTGGCATATAAGTCGTTTCTTTGGGTTAAGAACAAGTTACTGAATGTTGGTGAATTCTGTTATGGTCTTATTGGGCTAAGAAGCTATGGTAACTCAACTATGGATCTGCTAGCAGACACATATGAGTTTGTTACTCCTCTTACAACTACAGAGGGTCTTTGTAACCAGTGGTACCCTAGATATCTTGTACTAGCCTTAATCTTAAATTTGTTGCTTCTTGGAATAATCATATGGCTACTGATAGCACTGTATCAAGAAAGACATAAGGCTACTTGCTCTTCCAACTCTGCTGTGAATGTGAAAACCAAGCCAGTAAATTTGGTGGCCACTGTAACCAGAAAGCGTAAAGGAGATGCAGATGCTGCAGGAGATGGTGCAGATGGAGATGAGGGTCCTTCTACTCAGGGTCCCTCTGTTAAGAAAGATCCTTCTGATGAGGAAGAGAGGGTTAGCCTTAAAACTCTGGTAGACCTCTTGAGACCCCACATGGATGATGGAGATGTAGGTCAGGATGTAGACCCTAGTAGATTAGCAACTGCTGGTAGTGCCTCTGAACTCAAAGAAATTCAACGGAGGATTAAAATAGGATTATGGGGACAGCGACCTCAGGATGATGATGATGATGATGATGAGGATGACATACAGTCAGCTAATGCACCCAGACAGGAAATTAGACATGTGAGGAAGGATTACATCAGAGGAGATAATGAGCCAGTCCTGTCTTGGCTAGCCAGGTGTTTTGATATGGGAGCCCCAGCATTGGTGGTAGGTGACAAGTCGGCCTCTCAGTTGGGGATGCTCTCAAAGGATACAGGCATAGACAGGCACCTAGGCAAGTGCATTGGTAAAGTTTCTCTGTGGGCACGCCTCCTACTGGCAGTCTCGCTGAGGTACCCCAGCAGAGATGATTTACCATGGAACCCTAAGCCTTGGACCACAATAGCTGAGGGAATCAAGCGTCTGAGAGAGTTTGCTGTGAGAGAAGTAATGTATGGAGATCATAAGACTCTGAATCCTGATGAAATTCCTGTTGGAACAGGCCTTGCCAAAAAGCTCATTAAGCTTGCTCCTCCTAATTATGCTACTATTCTGGCAAGCAGGATTGTGGCAAGAAATTATGGTGGAGCACCTCCTACTGTTGGCCATTTCACTGACCAAATGAGGCAGTTGGAGGATAGTCTTGCACGTACTTCTTTGGTTTCAGCCATTGAAACTTTATCTGGAGAAATGAAGAATTGCATGAAAGAGCTGAAGGAGGAACTTAAAACCTCCATATCCAACTTGATGAAGGGGGATGATTCTAATTCCTCTTCCTCCAGATGGATACAAGTTTCAGCTGTTAGGAACAGACGTGCTCCAAGGAGGCCATTCCAGAATAGGTCAAACCAAAACAGACAGCAGAGGCAATCACGTGGCAGTATCTGGATAACTCTGCGTGATCAGTTTGGTGAGAACATGAACAGATGGGATGGTCAACCAACTTCTGATCTTTTCAAGAGGTTACGGGAGCTGCAGAGGGGCAGATCCCGAGGTAGCAATACCAGGAGGGTAGCTGTCGCTTCCTCAGTTTCCCAGAACAACTCTGATAGCTCCAACAGTGATCCTAATTCTGGTGCTGGACGTTGTGCCAGCTGTACATGTGGAGGTAATCCCCACCATTAGGGGTGCCCTGCCTTCCGCCAGGGGGAGGTAAGGGATAATGGAGATAACAGAATCTATTGGGATGTGTACATCCAGTGGCCTGGCACTTCAAAATTTCAGAAGTACAGGGCCTTGGTTGACACAGGAGCTCAGTGCACCATAATACCATCAAATTATCAAGGGGGAGAATCTATAACTATTCAGGGAGTCACTGGTGGATCTCAAGAGTTGTTTAAGATAGAGGTTGATATAAGTTTAACTGGGAAGCAGTGGAAGAAACATACTATTGTAACAGGTCCTAATGCACCTTGTATTTTGGGAATTGACTTTCTGAGAGAAGGGCGTTTTAAAGACCCTAAGGGTTACAAATGGGCTTTTGGAATAGCAACTGTAGAAATTGATGGAGGAAAATTGAAGTTGTCCATTAGACCTGAGCTTTCAGATGAATCTGCAGTTGTGGGACAACATGAGATAGAGGATGTAAAGCTGCCGGTTGCTTCTCAAACTGTGCATCACAGACAATACAGAACCAACCGTGACTCTTTGGTGCCCATTCAAAACTTGATTCGTCAGTTGGAGAGTCAGAAGGTCATCAGCAAAACTCATTCACCTTTCAACAGTCCAATCTGGCCTGTGAGAAAGCAGAATGGAGAGTGGCGTCTGACAGTTGATTTCCGTGCCTTGAATGAAGTAACTCCACCCATGAGTGCAGCTGTACCAGACATGATGGAACTCCAATATGAGCTGGAATCCAAGCAGGCCAAATGGTATGCTACCATAGACATTGCTAATGCTTTCTTCTCTATTCCCATAGCAGAGGAATGCAGGCCTCAGTTTGCTTTCACCTGGAGAGGCATTCAGTACACATTCAATCGTTTGCCCCAGGGGTGGATTCACAGTTCAACCATCTGCCATGCAGTGATCCATGATGCTTTGGAGAAAGGTGGAGCTCCAGAACACATTCAGTTCATCGATGACATCATCGTCTGGGGTGAGACTGCTGAAGAAGTCTTCGAGAAAGGTAACAAAATCCTTGACATTCTCTTGCAAGCTGGTTTCGCTATCAAGCGAGACAAGGTGAAAGGACCTGCCAGAGAAATCCAGTTTCTGGGAGTGCGGTGGCAAGATGGTCGCCGTCACATCCCAATGGATGTGATAAACAGAGTCTCCACCATGGCAAATCCCATCAACAAGAAAGAAACTCTGCGTTTCTTAGGCATAGTGGGATTTTGGAGACTGCACATTCCTGGATACAGTCAGATTGTGAAACCTCTCTATGATGTGACTCGAAAGAGAAACAGTTTCCAATGGGGTCCTGAGCAACAAGCAGCCTTTGACCAGATCAAGCGAGAGGTAGTCCAAGCGATGGGTCTGGGACCTGTCCGAACTGGTCCAGACATTAAGAACATTCTGTACACGGCCGCGAGTGACAATGGTCCAACCTGGTGCTTATGGCAAAGAGCTCCAGGGGAGACACGAGGACGTCCTCTTGGTTTCTGGGGTCGTGGCTACAGAGGCTCAGAGGCAAACTACACTCCAACAGAGAAAGAGATTTTAGCTGCTTATGAAGGAGTGAAAGCTGCTTCTGAAGTGATTGGAACTGAGTCACAACTTCTTCTAGCTCCTAGATTGCCAGTTCTGAATTGGATGTTCAAAGGCAAAGGTTCTTCACCACATCATGCAACAGATGCTACCTGGTCTAAGTGGATGGCTCTGATAACACAGAGAGCTCGAATGGGAAATCTCGAAAGGCCTGGTTTGGTGGAGGTGATCACAAACTGGCCAGAAGGCACAAGCTGTGCTAAACCTCCAGAGGAGAGAGTAACTCGTGCAGAGGAAGCTCCTCCTTACAGTGATCTGTCTGATGATGAAAAGAGATATGCTTTGTTCACAGACGGTTCCTGTCGTCTTGTTGGGAACAAGCGGAGATGGAAATCTGCAGTGTGGAGCCCAACGCGCAGAGTTGCAGAAGCGAGAGATGGAGAAGGAGAATCCAGTCAATTTGCAGAGGTAAAAGCTGTCCAGCTAGCTCTTAACATAGCTGAACGTGAGAGATGGCCAAAGCTTTATCTCTACACCGACTCGTGGATGGTAGCCAATGCCTTGTGGGGTTGGCTGAAAGACTGGAAGAAGAATGGCTGGCAGAGGAAAGGAAAGCCAATCTGGGCTGCAGATCTGTGGCAAGACATTGCTGCTCGCATTGAGAGAATCCCAGTGAAAGTGAGACACATCGATGCTCACATTCCTAAGAGCAAAGCTACTGAGGAACAACAACACAACCATCAGGCAGATCTAGCTGCAAGAGTTTCCCAGGTGGACACAAACTCTGATCCTGATCCTGATCTTGACTGGAAACACCGAGGTGAGCTGTTCTTAGCTCGGTGGGCCCATGACTCGTCAGGACATCAAGGCAGAGATGCAACCTACCGATGGGCTCGTGACAGATCCATTGACATTTCCATGGATGCTATCACACAAGTCATCCATGACTGTGACATTTGTGCTGCTATTAAGCAGGCAAAGCGGATCAAGCCCTTGTGGTACGGTGACCGATGGTCCAAGTACAAGTATGGTGAAGCCTGGCAGATTGACTACATCACTCTACCTCGTTCTCCATCTGGTAAGCAGTATGTGCTGACTATGGTAGAGGCAAGCACTGGATGGCTGGAAACTTATCCAGTTCCTCATGCAACTGCACGTAACACCATTCTTGGCCTGGAGAGACAAATCCTGTGGAGACACGGAACTCCAGAGAGGATTGAGTCGGACAACGGAACTCATTTCAAGAACAATCTTGTAAAAAACTGGGCCAAAGAGCACGGCATCGAGTGGATATTCCACATTCCCTACTATGCACCAGCTGCAGGGAAGATCGAACGCTACAACGGTTTGCTGAAAACCACTCTCAAAGCCATGGGGGGTGGATCTTTGAAAAACTGGGAGAAACATTTAGCACAAGCAACCTGGTTGGTGAATAGTAGAGGTTCAGTGAATCGAGCTGGACCTGCCCAATCAGATTTGTTGCGAAAGGAAGAAGGTGATAGAGTTCCTGTTATCAGAGAAAAGAATCTGTTAGGCAAAACTGTTTGGGTATTTTCTCCTTCAGGAGAGGCCAAACCTGTCCGAGGGGTGGTTTCTGCTGAAGGTCCTGGTCACACCTATTGGGTGATGCAAGAAAATGGTGAAATTCAGTGTATTCCACAAAGAAATCTAACTTTGGCTGAGAGAGGTTAAATTCAGAGTGTTGCGCAGATACAGCATCGCGCCCAAGAGGAGAGTTCATGAGATCTACGGTGCACGAACCCTGAGAGCCCTGAGTCACCTGAGAGTCCCTGTTCCTTTCTTCGCTCCATCTGCGAGGAAACAAGCTGTTTGCTGTTTTTCCTGTGATTTGACTCTTTTGAATCATCTACATCTGAAATAGCCGGAATGGACTATGGTCTTTATTCACCTATTGTTGTAGATATTATTTTAGATTAGATAAATGATAGTAGCAGCCAATGGAATTGTTTAGAAGGGGTGGACTGTGATGGTTTGAAACTGTCTTTTTAATTTTTCCTTGCAAAGTTCAGAACAGAGAAAGTGAAAGAATGTAAATAAGTCACTATTGGGTGTAAGAAAGCAAAATAACGATTGTTCTAAACACTTCCATTGGATAGATAGAAATGTTTAAGAACTATTACCCAAAACAAAGTAGGCATTCTGCACATTCTGCGTTCGGCAGTGGGGGCAGTTGCTGGGCTGTCTGGCTGCTGTTTCTTCTTCTCTTCTGGCTGAAGATAACACACTGACCTTGGCAGCTAAGTTACATTCTGCTTAACTAACTCTGCTTCTCTGTCCAGGGGGGTCTGGGGGGGAAGCTCCTGGGAGAGGGAGGCCCCTTTGGGAGGGTCCCCTTGGGGGGAAGCAAAGGGAGATCGATTGTGCTTTTTCTGTTGATTGTATATATTTGTGAATGTTGTGAATTTTGTATATTTGTACATATTCATTGCATTTCATTGTAGATTTTAGACTCTGCTTGTAAATACAGCTTTTCATTTGCTTCCAGACTGGGCTAGCCTGGTTATTGTCGGTGGGGGGGGAATTTCAGCTCACACCGACACAGATGGGTAAAGAAGGAGCACAGTTACAGCACTGCCTTCCCTTGGCCTCTACCAAGAGGGTCAGTGGTGAGGGCTCCTGAGGGATGGTTCCTGCCCCAGGCTCATCCTTCTGAACATCCTGGCCTCTTACAGTAGAGAAGGTAGGTAAATGTGGAGCCCTGTGTGTCCACACAGCAGGTGAGAGGCTTTTTTTCACTTTGCAATTCTGTTTCAAGACTATAAGAAAGGAAAAAAACAACCCACATCTACTTTTCTTTCTTAGTCACACTTTCACCAGCACTCAGATCCAGTGGGACCCAGTTGGTTGGAAGAAGTCAGCGTGTCACCCAGCTCTTGCCCTACCTCTGAGCAGCACAATGTGAACCATACTGGCAATTCTTCTGCCCCAGCTCAAGTTTTGATAATGGTCAAACTTCAGCAGCTGCTGCAAGTTCTGTCAAGGACAAAATGTTGCAATAGGCTGGGGCCTTAACTGCCAGCTTGTACAAGGGCTGTTGTCAGCAGCTGAGCCCATAGAGCTGTGGTCAGAGCTGCTGTCTTTTTTTTAAAAAACAGACTCCCCCAATGCCATCTTCACACAATTTCTTGTTTATAAAAATCCATTGCTGCCCCACAGGTGCAGATCAGTCCTTGCTTCTGTGCCAGGCTCCAGCAGCAGTTGGACTGACAAAAGGCAACAGCTGAGAGTTGGTGCTAGTGCACACCATCCTTCCTGAGCCTTAGGCTTGTTGCAAAGTAGCTGCAAGGGCAACATCCTCACAAGGACTCCAGTTCTGTTCTCAGCTGCACAACTTCCATCCTCAGCCATGTCTGTGGGCACATAAGGGCAACACTTGGAGGCAAGGGGCTGTGTTGCCCCCCAGCACCCTCCTCTAACCCTAGTACAAGGCAGCAAAGCCAATTTTAGCAAATTCCCAACTGGGGTGGGAGGCTTGCCCACAAGCAGCACCATACAGTCAGCCACACATTTTCTCCCCTCTCTCTCCAGGCAAAACTAAACAGGATGCTTTTCCTATTTCCCCTACACTGTTGCTTTCAGCAAGGATCTTTTGCAGGCATTTCCTCTCTAATCTTCCATTTCACAGTCTGATGGTAAAGCTAAGGTTGCTCAGCTATACTTGGCCATCAAGGAAAGGTGTAAAAAAAACCCACCCAACCAACCAACCACCCACCCAACCAACCAAAAAACAACCCACAACAAAAAAATAAACACAAACCAACCCAAATCTGCAAAAGTGGCAGCCAGGTTTACTCACAGGAGTTGGAAGGGACCTTGAAATATCATCTAGTCCAACCCCTCTGCCAGAGCAGGATCACCTAGAGTAGACCACACAGGAATACATCCAGGTGTGTTTTGAATATCTCCAGAGAAGGAGGCTCCACAACTCCCCTGGGAAGCCTGTTCCAGTGTTCTGTTGCCCTCACAGTGAAAAAAATTTTTCCTCATGTTTACATGGAACTTTCTATGCCTCAACTTCCACCCCTTGTCCTGTCATTGGGCATCACAGAGAAGAGCCTGACTCCATCCTCTTGGCACTCACCCTTTACATATTTATAACACTAATGAGGTCACCCCTTAGTCTCCTCCAAGCTAAAGAGCCCCAGCTCCCTCAGTCTCTCCTCGTAAGGAAGATGTTCCACTCCCTTAATCATTTTTGTGGCTCTGCGCTGGACTCTTTCAAGCAGTTCCCTGTCCTTCTTAAACTGAGGGGCCCAAAACTGGACAAAATATTCAAGATGTGGCCTCACCAGGGCAGAGTAGAGGAGGAGGAGAAACTCTCTTGACCTACTAACCACACCCCTTCTAATACACCCCCAGAATGGCATTGCCCTTCATGGCCACAAAGAGCACATTGCTGGCTCATGGACATCCTTCCATCCATTA